>NC_056740.1:376167419-376282419 GCF_019279795.1 Protopterus annectens
TCACTAAAGGCACCACACAACTGTACCACTGACTGCACAAGCAGTAAAGGCCAAGTTGTTAAAAGCAGAGCTAGACCCTTTCAGAATTCTTAATTCTGAGCTCTGAACTCTTTATAGTGAACCACCAATGAGAAGATGTATATCAGTTGCATTACTACACAGCTTCAAGAATTATTATATATTCATTCATTCATTCATACTAATTCTGTTTTCTTGTTTGCTAAACCAGTCCACAGTTCATCTGCTTAACTGACCAAGTGCACCTCCTCAGTTCAGATCTATGGGAATATTGCACTATGCTTTTCAAGCAGAAGCACAAAAAGCCTTATTTTTGCTTTGCTGTTTGGACATGGGGAAGTGTAGAAATGGCCACTTTTGAAAGAAATTAAAAATAAAAGAGAGAGAGAGACAGAGAGAGCGAGAGAAAGAGAGAGAGAGAGAGAGATGGCTGCAGTGGTTGTGGTGTCACCTCACAGCAAGAAGTTCTCTGGTTCAATTCTCTTCACTTCACAGCAAGAAGTTCTCTGGTTCAATTCTCAGCCATGGTACCTTCTGTGCAGAGTTTGCATGTCCTTCCTGTGCTTGTGTGGGTTTCCTCCCACATTACAAAGACATGTATCTGCAGCATTTCTCCCCGGGCCTCCACTGAAAATTGGCTTTATTCCAAGTCGGACTTTCCCAGTAAACAAATGTTAAATAAATTAAAAAGTCACACACTTAACTTTGTCTCTTACCCCACCCATTTTAGTAAGCTTATGTGCACCCTTTTGAAGTTAAACAAATATATAGGTTCATAGTTTATAGTTCATAGTTTTTTATTAGGCTAATGACCACCAGGGACTTTTTAAGCCTAGCCATGCAATCCCATCCAATTGTATCCTTATTTATTATGGCCATTTATTAGGAGGGTGTATGTTAGTTAAGAAGTTTCTAGAGATTATTATTGGAGAGTATGTTCGTTTGGGCACTACTCTCCTTTCTTTTGTCTATCAAAGACATGGGGACCAGACCTGGGGTGAATTTCTGATTTCCCATCCATTGGTCAAGGTTGCACATAAATAGGGTTAGGGATGGAATCTGCTTCACATGGATTGGGAGACTGTTCCAGAGCATGGGGATCCTCTAAGACACATATCTGTCTTGCCAACATGTCTTATTTATGTCACAAGCAAAAGTTAATCTTTGGATATTGTGGTTCTGATGTTCATTTTCCAGATGTGCAAAAGGTCCATCACAGTTAGATCTAAGGATACCGTGTATGCCAGGCAAAGATCACCTCTCAGTAACCTATAGGAGACAGAGTATAGAGCTATAACTTTAAGGTGATCCATATAGGAGAATGTGATTATACCCTGGAATTTCCTGGTAAGGAATGTTTGTGGCCATTGCAACTGTTGCATATGTTTGGTCAGCCAGATGCCAAAGGGGGAATTATAGTCAATGATGGGTCTGATAAGGGTCAAATAAAGTGACACTATGACTTCTTTGGACCCGAAGTTGGGAAACATAAAATGAGTCTCTTACTATCTTGCCAACATGTTGGTCAAAGGCCAGATTAATGTCTACATATATTCCCGGATCCCTGATTATTGGGTCAACCCATGGGGTGTCTTATCAATGGAGTAATTACATGGGCAGCAGTTTTTCTAAAAAGCACTATTAATGCATTTCTTGACATTGAGTTTTAGTGCATGGCTTTGGCATCTGTCATTTGTCGGTGTTAGATCCTCTTGTAAGATGTCTGTGTCATGGGTCAATCTATGATAGTTGCCAATTTGCAGTCATCAGTGAACCTGGTCAGCTAAAGGCCCTTGAAATTAACCTTTACCTGTGAAAATCAGGAGACAAACAGGAGCTGTCCCATCATGGAGCACTGAGGTACCCTGCAGACAGCCTCTTAGAGGCGGTGGTATCACAATTTGATTTCTTGGGTCCTGTGTGTGAGCCAGCTGCCAGTCAGTGAGTTATCTATGGATTTATGGCCAGTTCAGTGAGTTTGTCAACTATACGCAAGTGGGGTATATAAACATTCTATATGTGTTATTTTATGGGATTCTCATTGTTTTAACAATACAGTTTCTTGTATTGTGCATTTTATATTTTTATTTGTTGTGGTTCTTTTCTCATATACACAACATGTTTTATATTGCAACCAGAAATAGCATGTTTATTTTTTTCTCTAGAAAACAAGAGTAACTAGAGGTCAGGCCAACTATTTTATTATAAAAACAAACGCTCGGTGATCTTAGGCCTTGTGTACTTTAAATGAGATGCAAAATAAAGAGGAATCAGATGGCTAAGACTAACTGGATACATTTCAGACCTCCCAGGTTTCCATTTAGAACAAACAAGACTGTTCTGACAACATAATTTAATTGCAGCTATGCAGTCCAATTGAAACAGTATATAGTTTGGAAAAATTTACTTCAGAAAGGTTAAGAATTCGGAGTGATTGAAAATATCGGACAGATCCTCAAAATGCATGCTTTCTGGCAGAAGTCTTAATTTTTTTTTCTGTCAGAAACAATGTCTGACAGAGGGAAGCTGTAGGTCAGTGGCTCTTCAGGTAGTACACTCATCTTTGATGCCGGAAGATAAGAAGGTTGTCAGTCCTATTCCCAGTACAGGTGCTTGGATTTGTTTTTCCATTACTGGCACTGTAATGCAGTATGGGGGGGGGGGGTACTTCCTGCCTGCATGTACTGTCCTTCAGATAAGATTTTAAACAATACACCTTGAATTTCCCCTAAAAAAGAGGCTGCTAACCTACTGGGACTAACCTGGTCAACAATAAACAAACAAATCAATGAATATGTAGCTAGGGAACCTCTGTATAGTATTTGTTACTCATCAACACAAACAGATCACCATTTGTTAAGATTTTGACAGTAAAACATAACCCCATATTATTTATTTATTTATTACTTACTTATTTACATTTGTTGACTGGGAGTGTCCGACTGGACATAGGTCCATTTTCAGTGGAGGCCCGGGGAGAAAAACTCCACAGTTAAAATATACAGATAGTAGTTAACATTGGATTTACATAGCGATTAACAATTTGATTAACGTAGCAATTAATTACAAACACAGTTACAGATGAAGAACATAATACATCAGTAGACAATTAGAATCTTTATCTGCGAAGTACATAACAGACATTAACAATTGTTACAATAAGAAGTTCCTGATGTATAATAAGTACTAGGCTTATGAGCATCAGAGCTTGCTATAATCAAGGTAGTTAGTGGGGTGGAAAGAAAGGTAGTGGTTGGATGGGGTGGGTGATATTAGAGTGGGAGTTGCAAGGGCATAGCCAGCATGTTTTTAGGTGTGCTTTTAGTAAAGTTTTGAAGTGGGTGCATGATGGTACGGAGGTAATTGTGGGTGGGAGGGAGTTCCATAATTTGGTTATGGTGCATGAGAATAGTGCTTCACCAGCAGAGTTATTGGCTTTAGTGATCTGCAAGTGATTTTTTTGCTGGATCTTAGTGGTCTGGTGGTGCGATAGGGTTGGAGTAGATTCTGGAGGGATGGGACATTTAATAGATGGTTTACTAGTTTGTGGGCCAGTGAGAGTTGATACCATTGAAGGAGGTGAGGGAGTTCAAGCCAGCCCAGTTCAGCAAGTGAGAGACAGTGGTGACTACGGTAGGATGCCCCTGTGGCGAATTTGGTGATTTTCTTGCAGCAGGTCTCTAGCTTGTTTAGATCACATTGCCATAGGTTGGTATATACTGGAGAGGCATAAAGTAGGGTGGAGATAAGGTGGGAATTTGCTACTGAGATCTTTGCTGCTTTGGTGAGAAGTTGATTATTTCTGTATAACGCTCCTAGTTTTTTGTGGACTTTTTTTATGGTCATGGATATGTGAATGTCAAATTTTACTTTACTGTCTATTTCCACTCCTAGCAATTTGGTGTGTTCTGTTGGGTGTATAATGATGTCTTTTGCTGTGATGTTAAAGTGAGAGTTGTAGACCTGCTAAACCCCATCACATCTTCATCTTTTGAGCCGTTAAACTAATTAGCAGCAGGACATCACATCACTTACTTTTTCAAAACACACAACCCACATGCTTCCCCCCACACTCTTACATTCTCACACTCACATTCACATGCGTGCACATGCACACCATTTTTTTCCATATACTTTAAACATCCTGCGGTATATGTCATTCTGGTTTCACCTCATCAAAACTATATTTCTTCAAAACTTACCCTATGAGTGTATGTCCCTTATATGAGGACAAGTGATAGCATAATCTCCAAGCAAAAATACTTGTTTTTTACTGTTCTTTTTTATCCAAATTTTCCACAAGTTTTGATGAGTTCAAACTGCAATTAGATGCCACATTTCCTTTATTTCATAGCAGACATTATATTTTAAGTAACTGCATCTCTTTATAATTCTTTGTGTTTTTTTAAGCAAAATCCGCCAGAGAAACAATTGCTTCCATGTGAGAAACATTTTCTCATTTAATATTCTTGGTGAAATGTATTTCTCTGACTTCTGGGTGCCTTAAATTATTTTCAGCAATCAACCCGTGATGCCACAGAAAGAAGAATAAATAGCACATTTTAAGGGATTACATCAGTATCATTTTGGAATGGTTATGGCTCTATAAATATGAAGCTTGGGCCCTCACAAAATGTGGTCCTGTAACTGTGACACATCACCATTCATTGGCCTAAGCCACTTATATCTGTAAACATTGTCTGACACACTTACCTTACCAGATTCCACAGTTGTGTATTAACTGTGACTGTTAGAGGAGACAGTGATGTTTAGCTGCTAGAAAGGGCATATTTCAAGGTATGATCTAAGAAATGTTTTTAATGGCCTTGTATCCATTAAAAAGTATTCTAAGGGATCAAAAGGATTTATTTTATTTATTTAACATTTGTTGACCGGGAATGTCCGACTAGGTTCTACAGATCCTGTTTTCAGCGGAGGCCCGGGGAGCAATGCTCCAGAAGCATGTCTTTAGAATTTAGCCATGTTACTGTCCACACAATTTTGATTTGGCCATATCACTGTTTGTTGGGTAGACCACTTTTGTTTGCCAATATTCTTTTGCACATACACATTATCAGATTTGAACCAATGCCAATCTGACTACAGATGTCAGTATTTAACTGCATGCACCACAGGATAACTCTTGCCTCAAGGAAGACAGACCACCTATTTGAATGACATAAAATCATCAATGTGTTGAAAGGCCAGTGCTACACTTAAAATGGATAGGAAGATTTTGCTGCAATGCTTCATGTCCATACACTCACATCATGTTGTTCTTTGCTGGATTTGAACAGCTGCCTACGCACGTTGACAATTAAGAGAACTCTGAATTAATGGCATGCACCACAGAGAGATCTTACCACAAATGTAATGCAGAACTTACTTATCATAACTCTGTTACAAAGCAGCAGTTTGTGCTAAATGGGAATGAAAAGAATAGAGGGGACCCCTTCCATGTTAATTCTACACATTATAACTTTGGTGAATGCAATTCAGCCTTAGTAATAGATTCTCACACTCACTCATACTGCTCAGTCACTGTTGGTTTCAAACACCTACTTATGTAAATACACCAGCTACAAGATAGTGTATCAACTGCACATGCCACAGGAAAAGTCTTACTACAATTGAGTAACAGAGCATATTTTAAGGCATGATATCATCATTGTGTTGCAAGGCACACTTGTGGTCCTGAAATTGACTTTAAAAGACTGGTCTCTGTATATCAATATCTTACATGACAGCAGATGTACACAACCACATGTGTGTAATCCAGTCATCCTTGTCACTTTAGCAAAGCACACCATGCACAATATTTAGAGAATGGCAGATTCAAATGTATGCCTAGCTAGGTCTACAAGCTATAGAACATTGCATCATTTCCCGGTGCCATAGGTGAAGTTGAACTACAAGGGTGAGATAAAGCACAGTTCAATAAATTGCCTTAACAGGGTTTAACAAAGCAGCTGTCTGGGTTAAAATGAATAGAAAGTAGTAGAATAGCCCTATCCAGCAATACACCTATGTATCAGATTTGTGGGTGCTGGCATTCCTACCTACATGTAGAGTCACACACACACACACACACACACACACACACACACACACACACACACACACACACACACACACACACACACACATAGTGATGTAGCTGAGTCTATGGGTTAATGTCTGGATTTAAACTGCCTACCTAAGGTCAGAAGCTAGTAAACCTTGCATGAATTACAAGCATCCCATAAGACATTTCATTACAAGTGTGAGATAGAGCACATTTGAAAGGATGACATCACCATGTCTTGGCAAGAAAGTGTATAGAACAAAAGAGACTCAAATTGTTTGGAGAGCCATCACACACTGAGAAGATACACATCAGATTTATTAGTGAAACCATTCCTACATAGCACCAGAGAAACACAAGTCATTGTGGGATTTGAATTACTGACCTGTCTAATTACACAGCGTCAACTGCAAGTTTCCACAGGGGAAATCTGATTGCAATAGCGAGATAGTGCACAGTTGAAAGAATGATATCATCAATGTCCTACAGAACAATTGTCTGTGTTAAAAGTGGAAACAATTGATGGGATAACCCTCTACCACTGTAAATGTTTCTCCTGAGTGGAAGCGTATACCTCAGATTTGTTGGTGATCCCATTTCTACCTAGCACTAGAAACACATATAGTCATAGTAATAAGGTACTACTGGATTTGAACCACCAACCTATCTGGTAACACCATCCAGACTACACAGTATCAACTGAAAGCTCCACAGGAGAAGTTTGATCACACGAATGGGATAGTACACATTTGAAAGGATGATATCATCAGTGTCTAGCAGAACAATTACTTGTAATAAAAGTGGAAGCAAGTGATGGGCAGCCTGCTGCCACTAAAAATGTTTCTTCTGAGTGGAAGTATATACACTAGATTTATTGTTGAAACCATTCCTACTTAACACTAAAGACACACACACACAGTAGTAAGTCACTGCTGGATTTGAACCACCTACCTCTTTAGTCACTCAATCTACAGTACGTGGTATCAACTGCAAGCACCACAGGTGAAATATTATTTCAAGTGTAAACTAAAGCACATTTGAAAGGATGTGAGTGAAATATAGCAGTTTCACATTATGGTATTGACCATGTCAATGGTGGACGATAATCTCATTTGTGAAACTGTGGATTGACAAGCAAACATTCCTGAGTGCTCAGATGAGGATCATTTTAAGCAAATCTTCATTAGTTCCTGTGGCATTGTGAATATTTTTATAATGTGTGTACAATGTGCAATGTCAGTACAAGGCATACATATTACACATGAAAATACACTACTTAACACCAGTCAGCAATATGTGTGCAAATGACCCACACTACTGTACATCATTTGCAAGTATAATTTATTCGATTGCAAAGATAATTTGTATAACATAGTATTTAGACTTCATCATAGTGAAATCATTATATCTTGAGTGCAAGAAGCCATTATAACATGAAAAAGGTAGTATAAGCCACTGACATTATTCTTTTTATTTGGTCAAAAATCCTTCCTTAAGTGCACCTCTGAAATGCTCATTTGCATGACTGATGGCAACGTATTAGAGCATGCATAATTATTTTTTGTGGTTGTGTCCTCAGAGCAGGAATTAACCGTGATCTGGTGCTCCATGGCAAACTTTGCATAAATAAAAAGTGCAGGCATATAGACAGTCCTGATTCATTTCAGAACAGATGTGTGTCATGTTAATGTTTTGTGTGCAATGATTTACACATTTGTCATGATCATTGCAATAAAGTACTTATTTTATGGTAATACAGTATACTTAAGTACTTATTTTATGGTAATACAGTATACTTAAGTACTTATTTTATTGGAATACAGTTTACTTAGACTATCCTCATATCTGGTGACTGTCCATAGATTTAAGGCTTGTTGTGGTGTTCCTTATGCAATTGTATTTGTTTGCATGACATCACAGATTTATCCTAGAAGGGGGGGGGGGGGAGAGAAACCAAGAGAGAGAAAGAGAGAAAGAAAGAGAGCGACCTAATGGATATTTTTTGTTTATGGTCCATCACTGGCTATCTTTGTGGTGTGTTGCCCTTAGGAATGCCATGATAGTGATTCTGTCATGCTCTGTGCATTAAAATAATTATGCATGCTCTAATACTTTGCCATCAGTCATGCAAATGGGCTTAAGGAAGCATTTTAATCAAATAAAAATAATAATGTCAGTGGCTTATATTACCTTTTTTATATTTTAATGGCTTCTTGTACTCAAGATCCTGCAGATATCAAGCAGGGGTGAGGCAGTCTAACCACAATTAAGACATAAGCAGGATAATGGTGGGTTAATGATGAAATGTTGGCATCAGACTTCATCAAAATAATGACAATTGTAAAATCCCATGATGCATACATTATATCCAGCAGCCTACTTAACACGCAAGGGTAAGTGGCTCACCATAGTATCTCACGGTAATGCTATAAGTCTGTATTTCATTAAAGCAGTTAGGCTGAGCACATTTGGGCATTATAACCACTAAACTGCAGATGAAATTAAAATCTTCAGTTTTTGCCATAACATGTGAAATGCTGTTTAATGTAATTTTACCTTTGGTTTGCAATGTCAACTGTCAAAAAGATTCTGAGGACAAAAACTGAAAAGTTTTTTTATGGGTCATCTTTGGCCATGTGTGTTGTTTGTATTTCTATTTTTTGACTAGATTAAACATGTGAAAAAGGGGTTGATAGGTCAGTGGTGAAAAATGGGGAGGGGTGGAAACAGAAGGTAGAATACAGCAGGAAGAGTAAACAAATGTGCAGTATGGTGGTGGGACAGCACCTATCCACTTCATAACAAGATAAATGTATTTGTGTAGCAATTGGATGAATTTGGATAGTTTCTACATCAGGGTGGGTGACAACAACTGAACAATGTTTTATTGCTAAATTGGGAGTGTCAGAGCAGATCTACCTGAAAATGCCGAAATCTCGAAACACCGATGATGAGAACACTGACACCGGAAGATCGACAACTGAGAAGACCGACAGTTGAGAATCCCTATGCTGAGAATACTGACATGTAAAGGTAAGTGTATGATAGGGATGGACGTTAGGGTCAGGGTGTGGGTAAGGTGTGTGATAATGACGGACGTTAGGGTAGGGTGCGGGTCAGGTAAATGTGCGATAGTGATGGACTTTAGGTTTAGGGACGGGTTAAGTGTGTTAGGTTTAGGGTGCGGGTAAGGTAAGTGTGCAATAGTGACAGAGTTAAGGGTTAGGGGCGGATTAAGTGAGTTAGGGTTAAGGGTAAGTGTGCGATAGTGACAGAGTTACAGGTTAGGGGCAGATTAAGTGAGTTAGGGTTAGGGTGCGGGTAAGGTAAGTGTGCGATAGTGACAGACATTAGGGTTAGGGTTTGGGTTAAGGTTAGTGCATAGATAGTTGTGTATGTAAGGTTTAGTGTAGGTTTGTAAGGTTTTTGGAGTGCTTGTGTTGTGTGTGTGTTTTTGGGAAAGGTATTTGTTTTGTTGATTGTAGGGATTGTGGTTTGTCGGGCATGTGAAGTTTCGTGTATTTGAACTTTCTTTTTTTTCGGTTTTGTCGTGTCGGTTATTTCGTTGTTGGTGTTTTGGCTTGTCGGTGTTATCAGTTAGACCTGTCAGAGCACACATAAGAGAAGTGGGGAGCTATTTATGGGACATATTTTTGTAGGACAGCTCCCATTTTATTTTATTTTTTGTATAGAGAAGAACCATTTGGAAGGAGATTAGGAATAAGAGGGATGGGCAGGTCATGTAGATTAGGTAGCAGGTACAGACATACAGAACATCCAAGACAGAGATGGTAATGGAAACAAATGGCTGGGGGACACTATAACAGGGTATATGTAGGGGACATCAGAGGCACATCCACATCCAACATGAGTACAGTGAGAATCTAGTCCTCACCCTCAGAACTGCCATCTCTGTTTCCTGCCACAGATGCCTACTCAGTAATGGAAACTGCATCAAATTGGTGATTCAATGCAGCACTTTCTCTATTCTGCTAATTCTGGTACCCAGCCCCCTCTCCATAATATTCTGCACCATCAGCTCCTGACAGGTGATGAATTCGCCAACTCCATTGGAACTACTCCTCTTGGGTACCACTGCACCAAACCCCAGGTTAGAGCAACCTGATGCAGTTGGAGTAGGTAGCGCAGGTGTTGTGGAGGCAACACTGACAGGTTAGGACACAGATGTGCTAGCTGTCTGTGGTGCCTGTGGTGGTGTCACCACAGCTGTCTGTAGAGGTATGGGTGTTCATTCACCAGTGGTTGGTCTAGCACCCTGTGTTGATTGTCATTTGTGTTGCAGTGCAATGTTTACAAAAGAAAGAAAAAATGTAAAAGTAAAAAATAGAGATAAAGGGTTGGGGAGAATATATACATTTGTCATAAAATACATTAATGTTCTTATACATATTAGGCAAGCATTTAGGTGAATATGTCATATGTGTATATGCATTCCAGTTTAAAACATTCATTTACAAATATGTAAAGTTTAGCATTATTTAATGATTTCAGAAAATAGGTTGAATATATTGTTCAGCAATAAGTTAATTGATCCTGCTTGGAGTTGAACTCACACACAGCCAAGCTGATTTAGACATTATCTAATACAATAATCAGGAGCTATTTGAGTGGGCATGTATACTTCAGTTGAGGTGTGACTACTCTGTTTTGTGTGTCTCAGGCTGATATGGCTTGAAACATTGAAATTTGTTACAATTAAATACTTTTCTGATATACTATGATTTTGCTTGTCTTCATACTTCATAGGTTCATAGGTTCATAGGTTCATACTAGGCTATCTGCCCAAGGGCATTTATAAGCCTAGCCCAGAGTTTTGTGGCTTTCGCCACCCCTTTAGTTTGAAGAAAACTATGCCCATTATTTTGCTGTGCCTCTGTCAAGCAGTGACACTGAGGTAATCCCTGGGGTATATCTGCGATCTCCCATCCATTGGTCAAGATTTCTCTTGAACAAGGCCAGCGAGGTGCTCTGCCTCACATGTACTGGGATTTTGTTCCACAGCATAGGGAGTCTCTGAGTGATGAATCTGTCCCTGCAGCACATCCTATTAATAACCGTGTCAAGGTTTAAGTCTCCCGCCCTTGTATTTCTGAGGGATCTAGATTTTTTGAGGTGAAGCATGTTCATCAAATCTGGGTTTGTCATGGCCTTGTATGTCAGGCACAGGTCACCTCTGAGCAAGCGGTAAGCGACTGAATAGAGCTGGAGTTCTTTCAGTCGGGCAGCATAAGACATATTTTTGAGACCCTTTATCCTTTTGGTGAGGAACTTTTGGGGCCTTTCCAGCTGCTGCAGGTGTCGGGTCAGATACATTCCGAATGGGGCATTGTACTCAATCATTGGTCTGATGAGTGATGAGTACAAGGGGACGATGACCTCCCTTGATCTAGATGTGAATCCCTTCATGATCAGGTGGGCAATGTAGAAGGTCTTCCTAACTACTTTAGCAACGTGAGTGTCAAACGAAAGGTTGCTGTCAACCTGGGTCCCCAGATCCCTGATAACTTCTTCTGTGCTCAGCGGATTGCCACCTATATGGTAGCTAGGGGTAACCTTGTTTTTCCCGAAGGGTATGACTATGCATTTCTTGGCGTTTAACTTTAGGCCATGGCTCTGGCACCAGTTATCCATTTCTGTGAGACCCTTCTGAAGGATATCTGTGTCAGATGTGTTTTCGACTATGGCGCCCAGTTTGCAGTCATCTGCAAACTTTGTCAGCCATAACCCTCCTGTGTTTGCTTGTACTTCAGAAAAGTAGATGCCGAACAAGAGTGGGCCCAGGACTGAGCCCTGTGGGACACCACTTGTGACAGGCTTTGAGTCTGACATGGCGTCAGCAACTCTGACCCTGTGGGTTCTGTCACTTAGCCAGTTTGCAACCCATCTTGTGATGTATGGGTTTACATTTAAGCTGATGAGTTTTTCAATGATACCTGAGTGGGGTATTGTGTCAAAAGCCTTTGCCAGTTCGAGGTAGGCTGTATGGACTGCCTTTCCCTCATCAATGGCCTTGGTGACTGTTTCGAAAAAGTCAACCAAGTTTAAAAGGCATGATCTGCCTTTGACAAAGCCAAACTGGGTTGGATCCAAAGTCTGCAAGTTCCCTATGTCTTTATTTATGAGTTCCATTATGATCCTCTCCATGGCTTTGCAGATCAGGCTTGTCAAGCTGATGGGACGGTAATTTCCAAGGTCGGTGGAGGCACCGCCTTTGTTAAGTGGGACCACAGTTGCCGTGCGCCACTCCTTGGGTACGTATCCTGAGGTGAGGCTAAGATTAAACAGCTGTCCTAACTGCGGGTTTAATTCCTCATTGAGTTCGTGGAGCACACAGCCGGGGACACCATCCGGTCCCATGGATGCAGTGTTTTTCGCCTTGGAGAGAGCAGTTCTCATCTGGGCATTAGAGATGTTTGGGGGGGGCTGCAATCCTCTGGTATAGATATCTCTCCTTTGGAGAGTTTGCACTGAACCTGTCAGCCAGTATGTTGGCAATGTCTGTAGGTTCAGTAATTTTCACATCATTTTGAACTAATTCTGAGCATATCTGGGAATTTCCTCCCAGGTTTCTAACATAGCTAAAGAAGGCCTTATGATTGTCTTTTGAGTCCTTAGCGATTTTTCTCTCAAAATTTGCCTTGGATGATTTTTTGAGAGCTCTTAGTTTTTTACTTATAATGATCAAAGGTGTCTTACCTTTTAAGGATTTTGCTCTATCTTATAGTAGCTTCCTCCTTTTGTTGTAGAGCTTGTTTATGGCTGGGGTCCACCAGACTGGACGCTTGCCTTTGGTACAAAGAGTCTTTGTTTTGTTTGGGATTGCCTGATCCATGCAGTCCTGTAGGTGCTGGTAGAAGGCATTTGTAAGTGATTCAGCAGCTTGAGTAATGTTTACCGCCAGCTCGGGGGCCTTAAAGGAGACCACACTAGTCTTTAGAAGTGTGAAGTCAGCTTTTGAGAAGTTCTTCACTGTGGTCTTTTTTATCTCAGGTGGGGGCGGGATGAGGACCTCCAGTGAGATTAGTTTATGATCTGATCTCACCAGTGAGGGTATACTTCGGTGTTGAACATTGTGATCCCATGTTCATGATGATGAGATCAAGTATGTTTTCACCTCTTGTGGGGATGGTGACTAATTGTTCCATGGCATTTGAGTTTATGAACTCCAGGAACCTTTGGGCTAGAGTGTTTGGGCTTGAGTAGTGATCCCAGTCTATATTAGGGTAGTTGAAGTCACCTAGTATGATGGTGTTTGGAGATACATTTATCCTCCAGTGTTTTCAGGAAAGCTATGTGAGGTTCCTGAGTTTGAGAGGGTGGCCTGTAACATGCTACAAATTGCAGAGCAGTCTTGCCTATGGTTAATTGCACCTGGATGGTCTCCAATGCATCGTGCGTTGCCACCAACCTTGAGGTGTGGGTGTCCTTGATGAATATGGACACCCCCCCTCCTTTCTTGGTGTTGTCCGGATTTTGGGGCCGGAACGCATGATATGAGGTAAAACCTGATAGTGCTGGGGTGCTCTCAGGAGCCTTGAACCAGGTTTCAGTCACAGCACAGACATCGATGTTCTCCATACTGAGAAGGACCTCGAGTGCGTGCATCTTGAGATTGAGACTTCTGGCATTGAGCAGCATTACCCTTAGTTTTTTTCCTTTTTTGTGTTCTAGTGTGGTAGGTTTAGAATTTGAGCCTTGCCTAAAAAAGGCACTATGGGGGTGGTAAGAGCCTTTGCCAATATCCGGAAACCCAGGGGGGACAGGTGCAAGCCATCCCTTGCGAAGCAGCGTGGCTTGTCCAGCATGTCATCCCAGGCAGACAGACATTGGATCCCCTTTGAATGACACCAGAGTTTAAGCCAATTATTAAAGCTGATCATCTTATCTCTGTATTGTGGCATCATTCTTGGTGAAGGTAGGATACTGCTCAAGGTCAGGGTCATACCTGCCTGGGCTACATAATCAGAGAGCTCCTCAATGTCTCTTTTCATGTAGTCCAAGGAGGTACATCTCAGGTCGTTTACACCAGCGTGGACAATGACTGAGTCCTACTTGTACCTGCTGTTGAGAGACCTGAGTGCTTGCGTTATGTGGCGGATTCTAGCCCCCGACAGGCAGCTTACTGTGACCTTCTCCTTACTCAATCTGGTGAGCGGGACGTCAGTGTGTCTGACTATGGAGTCACCAATGACAAGTGTGTCTGGCATTGTGTTTGGCCTTAAGGGCTGTGACTGTTTGGCACACTGACTGTGTGGTCTATGTCTTGCATGTGTTGTGTCCTGAGGTGGTAGTTGTTTGGGTGTCTGCTTTGGTGGCCTCTGCTGTTTTGGTAGATTTTTGATCAGAGCCTCCGAGTATGTCTTTGTGTGTTTATGTGTATGATTTGAAGTTGTGATAGTACTATGTGAGACTGGGTATGTGGTGTGTGTGGTTACCTTCTCCTCCTGTCTGGTCTTGCCAGTCCTATGTTGAGAGAGCTCAGCCTCCAGTTTGGCTGTATAGTTGCATCTCTCGCATGTATTTGTGTTTTGTGGGAGAAGGAGAGGGTTGTCTGTGTACATGAGGCAATTGTAACATTGCCTCAATATTCCCAGGTTCACCAGCTGAGCAGGAGAGGACACTAGCAACTGATCCCTCGACATGCTAGAAGGAATAGACAAAAACTTAAAAAAAGACTCCGGGGGATGTGGGTGATCGAGCAGTACTTACCCTGTGCCGCTCTGAGGCATGCCAAACTTTCCTGATGTGCCTCCCTATTTCTAGCTATCTCTTCAGCAACTGAAGAAAAAAAATAGAAAAAAAGAAGGATAATAAGAAAGTGTGTTGTCTTGACACTCCATGGTATTATATTGGCTGCTGCTGGGTCACTATACTTGCACAGCTCAGGGGTGTTTGCAGTTAAAATTCTGCCTCACATCAGCTCAGCAGGCACCTCTTCATTACCCTGTAATGGTGACAACATTGTTCACCAGTGCATGGAATACCAGTGGTGACAATCTTGGCCAAGCTATTCCAAGCCACAGCCTTGTACAGAGACCTGGAATAGTCATCCTGCAGAAGCCAACAGTTGTAGCACTATGAGGAGTACTGCAAAGATCTTGGACTCTTCTTGGCACCACCTTTGGACTGTAAATGGATCACCACCATCACCTTCATATGCTATGTCTTCTGAATGATATCCAGAAATATGGCAGGGAATTGGCAGTTATTTAAGATCTCACTTGTAACAGCCTCTGTGTGCAATGCAGGACAACCGTGACAATTGGATTTGCATGATAGAAACCACAAAATGGTCTGTGAGAGAAAGTCTGTAGGATTGCTTCAAACTGTAGGTGTGAAATATGTCAGTGAGTCTTGGCCATGTGTGATGCTATCTGTATTTAGACATGTTCCAGTGTGAAACCTGCAACTGTTTTTTGTTATATCTAAATTACCTTTCAAAGAATATATTGTCACCTTTGGCTGAGCTCTCTGCTATGGTGGATAATAATCTTACATACACTCTTGTGACAGACTGATATGATGTGACATTTTCTATGATACTGGTAATAATCAATGTTGGTAATAGATAAACAGATATAAACAGTAGCATAGTTGGTTAATGGGACATACATTTTACAAAGTGTGACTGAAAGAATCTGGAAATTGCACCAGTGACTATAAAGAAGGCTAAAGTGCTGGATTTTTTTATTTATTGTCAGTGGCAGAGGAGAACTAGCATTTTGAGATGTAACAATTTCAACATGCTTAGAGGTGTAATTATGACTAGTGTTTATGTTTGACTTTCACTTGTTATGTTAATGGAGTTATATGGGTAAGCCAGTATTTCCTGCTGTAAATCAAGTTTCTCTGCATTGATTTGAATGAGATGGGTAAGTGTGGTGAGTTATACTTTTTTCCCAAAAAGTATGGTCAAGACTATCCATATGGAGATGTATTTTAAATTAATTATGATCACTGGTACTCTTAACATATTTCACAAAGATTATAGTTGACTTATTTAGCATTCACTATACTGATGTGAGTTGCAAATTACATTTTGCAAGTTGACAACCATAGTTCATGTTAAGTTCCTAATGAAAAGGCTGTGACAATAGCTATTCTGACCAACTCAATAAAATTATATGTAATCTGTATTTAAATCCTGCATTATCTTTAGTGTTGCTCTAAAGTTACTGCATTAACACCTTGAGCCACACAGAAAGTTATGCGATAGGTGTCTTTTTGGCATTCAGTACTGTCCAGTATGCTGATAACAATGTAAAGGTGCTAGTCTGATTTGTGCCATTGATGGAATCCCAAATTAAATGATCTTGTATCTTGAAAATATGAAGGATCCCTGCTTTTACACAGCCATTACCCTTTCTAGATTTGGACCTTGAAATGATGGCATTAATATAAACCAACGAGAAGACTGACAGTATTTGCCTCATACACAAATATTTAGGAGGGAGGTAAAGTATACCATATATACACAAGATTTGACATTCTAACACATTATAACACTTTACATTTAGGTAGTAATATATCCATTTTCTCAAACATGTCTTTTGTCATTTCACAGTACATGTCTGGATGAATGGAATATTTGTACCAGTTAAACTAATAAATCATGTCACAGTAAAAACAAATTTATGCACTAAGGGAGTGTGTTCTTCCCTTTATTTTGTGAGCAGTACTGTCTTCGAATAAGTTTGTAAAATTATTGCATTATGATTTCCGTTTAATTAGAACTTTCTGTTTGGATGTTTAGGTTTTATGCTATTCATATAACTTACACGCATTTTCTACTCAGAGGCATAGCTAACGCTTAAGCAATTATTCATAAAGGTAGTATAAGGGTTACTTCCTAAGGATGCCAATGCAATCTGAAACTTTTTTACAAGTCTATTCTCCTTGACACACCCTACATAAACATACATAAAAGTGGCAGGAGTGTTAAATACAACCATTTGTGCACTGCTCCTAATTAGTTACTAGCTAGCCCCATTTCTCAATACTCCCTCTTATACTGCTATGGTGAGTCCTCATACTATGTTTAACTGCCCAGCACTTCTAGCTGATTCAGTGATTCATGAATGATAATGAACTGACAATTGATTGACATATTCACCATGTCCAGAGGGGTTAGCTGCACTGTATAAGTACAACCAGGGGATAAGGAACGTGTATCATAGTAGGGAAGGGTGCTTTGATTTATCAGCTTCAGATATTGCTATTTGACCGCTGCAATTGCATTTCTTTTGGTGATCTTTACTACAAATCCTGACAAAGTATGTCATGGTCTTTACAAGCAATTCTTACACAGTTATGATGATATAATTTGTTTCCTAGAAAATTGAGTGATGTCTGCACTCTTCCCATTTACTTTTGTGTAGCAATTGGTATTGGTAGGACACTTACCTTATGTTACATGGCATTATAGCAACACTTCTCTGAGGACATGAACACATTTAAGAACTTATATTAGAAGTAGCAATGTGAAGTTACATTGTAGCAAAAATTCTATGGTAAGGCTGTTGTATATGCCTGACATAAACAACTGTTTACCCATTGGAAGGGTTGTGTCCTTGACATATCTGTTTGCTAGTGTAGGGTGTGGGGAATAGTTGTTTCATAGGAGCCCTTTTATTTTCACTACTTAACAGAGTGCTGTCTAAAATTTGTAAATTCCCTTTTGTATGTGTTAAGTGCGTTTCTCTGCTTATCATATCTGTCATTAGTATAAGACCACTAAGACACTGAAAGCAATTTAGCCAAAGGCATATTTATTTTCCAAATAGACAACAGTATATTTACATTGTACTAATAAGAAGTTTAGCCGACTACTAACATAGAAAAACTATAGAACTAAATAAATGGACCAAGTCTTCTGGAACATTCTTTTGCATCATAGTTCACATTTTAGATTGACAGTAGAAATATACAATTATTACTCAGAGGCTCTTGCTCAGCATATTAGTTACATATTCTGCACTTTCTCTTGACTTCATTTGCACAGTTACACAAACTAATTTAGTACAAGGCCTGCTGCAAAACAAGCCCAAACTACAGAGACATATTATTTATGTGTCTAACTGCTTTACTCAGGGAGTCAACATTCCTTTGTTTTAGACCAAAGCAGCACTATGAAGCGTATTTAACTTGCAACATTGTATGTTTTGCTGTAAACATTTCTGGTTTGAAATACAGAAATCCATTGGGTCAGTTGAAATGTATGAAACAATTCTAATAGAGAAAATCCTTTTTTTATATTTCAATGTATGTGTAACAGTAAAGAGGGTTTAATGATTGCTGTTAGAAAAGGATCATTAACTTGTATTACATACAAAAGTTTTGTTCTGACCACACTGTTAACAGACATCAAAATATTGAAAGCAATGTTTTAATTGTCATTTAATAGACTTGATTAATTGGTAATGCTGTTATATATACCAGACTAACACATTTCTTTATTCTAATTCTGGTTTGTCATTGCTGGGGGTGGGGTGGGGTGGGGGGGGGGGTGGAGTTACACTTATGTCTTAGATGTGTGTGTATTCATATAGATCAGTTATGTACATATTTTTAATGATGCTTGCATAAATACATATTTGTTTTCTGACCACTCCATGCTGAAATTTCTAATACCTGTATTCTTTTTTTTTTTTACTTTATTGCAGGGATATGGCACCAAATGGGCTACATAAATCTGCATTTTCTGATACTAAGAATGAGGTTATAGTGCAGGCCATCTACATAAATCTGCATTTTCTGATACTAAGAATGAGGTTATAGTGCAGGCCATCCATCAACATGGCTCACCCCTCTTACTGAAAGTTGTAGCTGACAAGACCTCCCATGCCCATGTCTATATGCTGACGACCTGAAATTGGATAAACTGATTACAATTAACATTTACAATTACATTAAACAGATTAGTAGATAAGGCATGTCTGCAAAATAATTTGACTAAAGTGACCATTTGGGCACAGGAGAATAATATGTTGATAAATACTTCCAAAACTATGCATATCAAATTTGGGAGACAACTGAAAGGTGAATATTTAATACAGCACACAGTGTTTGAAACTATAAACTCATTTAAGGACCTGGGTATATGGGTAGATTCAGCTATGAGTTTTTCTAATCATATCAACCAATTGGCTAATGATAGGTCATATAAAAAAAGATTTATAAAGTCTAGGAAATCAAACATAATGAAGTCATTGTTTGTTAGTTACATTAGACCCAAACTTGAGTATGGAATAACAATATGGAAACCCTATAGGAAAACAAGCATAAATAAACTGGAAAGAGTACAGCGGAAATATACTAAGGGCATCCAAGGATGTGAAAATCCAAGTTATTAAGAAAGACTAAAATATCTGAACTTGTACAGTGTCTCTTACAGATATTTAAGAGGAGATCTTATTCGGGTATATAGGGCATTTAGGGACAACTACTTTTGGGAATGTTTGGGGTTATCAAAAAGTACTAGAGAATCATCAGATAACCTACGTAGAAGATTCTATAGGAATGAGAAGTATAATAATTGGTTCTCTGACATAGTAGCTGATGCTTGGAACAGAAAATCAAATTACATTACAGCAAGCACTAGTTTAGATATTTTTAAGAACAGCCTGGATATTTATTATGGGAACAAGTGTTTTGGTATATTAGCAAGCTAGAAGGGCATTAATGCCTGTGCTTGAAACATTTGTATGTATGTATGTATGTATGTATGTATGTATGTATGTATGCCCATATCTGGTGACAGGTGACGATGATGTGAATGCTGTGCATGGCCATGGCTATCACTATAATGGCATCACACATCAGATCAGTGACATAATCATCAAGGCCAAAAACTGAGCCAGTGGTATAGCAAGGGAATGGAGAGCTACTGATGGTGGTCCACCACTCACTGTGATAGAAGAGTTCTTTTTCAACTGTAAGGGATCTAGGCAGGTCATCAGAGTTTCTCAGTGTCATACTGGATGTGGGTGCAGAGGTGGAAATATATCTAGACAGTGACAGAGACAGAAAGATATGGCAAGAGAGCGAGAGAGAGAACAGAGATATATTGGTGGTGTTTTGACAAGGGGTCTGCTTTAGCTTGATGTACAGGCTGCATACCATATGCTGTGAAAGGCCATTTTTCCAAACTTTTAATAGATAACTATTTATGCTGCATATATCACTCGTGAGTTACTACTGACGTTCCTGTACTGTTGAGCCATGTTTTATCTTAGTGACTTGCAATATTTGCATATGAGGGTACTCATTTTTATCTCTTCCTTACAGGTCCATCACTTTGGTTAATGCTGCTGGTTCAGGTGGTCTCTTCTTGGGTTGACTTTCTTTCTGATGCTCACAGAACACAACAATTACATTGGTAAGTAAAGGCTGGCATCACTGGTACTGTCTGAATGTGTTTAACTTCTTAATTTTTCACTTACATAGTGAGTGTGTGTTCTGTTCTCTGCCTTTTAGCCAGGGCCGTAGCATATTGTGCACGCCTCCATCTGCCATATCATACCCAGCTGCTGGATCGTCATCAGACTCCTGCGCTGTGGGTGTTGGCCCTACCAGTAGTGCTGCAAACACTGATCCTTGCCATTTTTGCCCCTGTTGCATCTGATTCCTAATGATTATAATGTGTAACATGGTACATATGGTCAGCATTTTGGCCATGGTGGCTGGGTCATACTGTAGGTTAATCCAGATGTATCCTGACATCAGAATCTTGATTTGAGCTAGCCAGATATACTCTCTATAATATTTCAAGTTTGAGCATGTACATCACTTTAACCTTGCTGAGTAGGGTTGTGTGGATTTCTCAGGCTGTCATGAGTCAAGGTCCCAGTGCATAACCTGTATCCCTCACTAGATTCCCTTATGGGAAGTTACCCCCTAGAAAGCCTTATATACAGGTCAGAGGTATGCTGTTTGTTGGAGTCATGGAAAATGTCAGGGCTACCTCCACACATACATCATAGATGATCCCTTGGGCATTGTAGACCACCTGACAGTTGAAAGACTGATATCCTTTTCTGTTTATGTACCTCATTTCTCTTCACCAGGTGGGACTTTTATTTCAATGTGTGTTCAGCCTATGGCCCCAAGAGCCTCAGGGAAATGTGCTATGGGATAGAAATGTTGCATGGAGGTAGCTCTCTCCTCTGGGGTATGTGGAAACCAGATATACTCTCTTACATGTTGCAACATTCCATTGAGACATTGGTGTAATATTTTTTGAGACTGAGGACTGTGACACCCCTAATATGCCCCTTGTGGGTCCTGAAACATCCCTGCAGCTTGTATATGTAATGCTACACATACCTTGGTTTCCACTTGGATGAATTTTCCATGATTTCCATGGAGCCCCAGGCATACCTCTCTACCTCTTACAGTAAGAAATCTGGACAAAGCCATAAATAATGGAGGGATAAAGGCCCACAAATAGGGACACTTTTGAAATATTGCTTTTACAAACTTAGAAAATTTATAGAATAACAAGTTTGCATTAGCATGAAATTTTCTGAAGGGTATGGAATCTGAAACTCAAATGTCTGTCATTATTTTCTGATTTCAACCCTCAATGATTTGCCAGTAATTTGCCAGAAAACCATACTTTTATGAGAAACAGACCAAAATACGAGGTAAAAATCTGCACATTCTGTGAAAATCTGTACAGTTGAGAGGTATGGCCCAGGTGAAGGGTGTAGAAATTGACTACTTCTTCTAAGGTATCCCTATCCACCCTGTAGTGCTCTAATATTTCATTATCGTGAAGTCCGTGAAAGGTAAAATGTAGTCTGTTCTTCTTCTTGGCAAAGGTGTGGCAGAAGCAGTAGCAGCACCTTCTAATAAAGCCTGTTGCACATACAGGTTAATGATCTTAGCAGCAACCCCTAATATTTTTTAAAAGTGTCTTTGTGGCTGTATTCCAAAAAGCATTGGGATTGAGAGTTAAAAGGACTCTGGCATCTAGTCGCAGGTTTTACACTTCCTGAATTGCTTCATCGGCATGTAATTCACCTACTTATTTCTTCATTTGCATATGCTTCTTACCCTTGTTTAGCAGCCAGGTACGACTTGCAGAAATGTTTAATGAATGGTGGACTTCCACCCTCTGCACCCACACCCAGCATGACACTGAGAAACCCAGATGAGATGCCCAGATCCCTTACAGTATAGAAGGAACTCACAATCTCAGTCTGGGCAGCCAAGTGCTCCGGATTGCGCGGAATGCTCCGCATTTGTGGTTGATTAAACCCACTGTTCCACTGTTCCGAATTGTGTAGCCATTGCTCCGCTTAATTAGAATACCGCTGGCGCTGTGCAACACATAGCATCTTAACAACCAAAAAACAGTAACTTCATCACAGAGCAAGAGTAAAACCCGACTTTATTAAACTCAAGGCAAAACAAGTTTACTGGTTAAGTGCTTTCATCTGCATAATTATATGAAAGCGCTTAACCAGTAAACTTGTTTTGCCTTGATTTTAATAAAGTCAGATTTTACTCTTGTTCTGTGTTGCAGTTGCCGCAATGTGCCGCTGTTTGGTTGTTAAGATGCTAAGTGTTGCACAGCGGTGTTCTAATTAAGCATAGCAACGGCTGCACAATTCGGAATAGCACAACAGTTGGTTTAATCGACCACAAATTCATTAAAGGAAGAATCACTAAATTAAATCCAGTAAGCTAAGCAGTAAAACACTGTTACACTGGCCTTTATGAAAGCAGCAAAGCTACAACTAGAACTGTTATTTTTTGTCATACTGTCAAGTTGAAAAATGGAATCCTGGATGATGAAGTAACAAACCGTGAGGTGCTAGCAGAGATTGTCATAAAAATAAAAGCACTCCTCTTTACATCTGTCTACTCAACAGCCATGTATGGATATAACTCATTTATTACTGATAATTTTTTTAAGAAAGCATGTCATAGTTAGTGACTACATTGACTGAAAACTAAGCTATGTAAGAAAGGAATTCCTACTTCCTTTATTTTACCTGCACCACTGACCGGAACCCAACGTGGTATATGGCTTTTTATAAGACTGATGTAGAAGTTAATTCTTTCTTTGAAAAAAAAATATCATTGAAGAAAAATTTACAAAGTAAATTAATCTTGCTAGCAAAGATCTGGCATTGATGGCTTGCTCCCAGTGCCTGCTGACCACCAGACCATCTCTTGGTCTATATGCCTGTTCATTTCTGTATGCACCAGCGCGAGTGACAAATGAGAGGGGACATCATTTAAGCACTGATCAGGGTGTTTTTTTTCACTATTTGTTGCCTTAACCCCAGTATGCATACATAGTAACATGCGGAGGGTTGACTTGTAGTGCAAATACATCACATAGTTTAATATCCCTCTATGGCTGTATGATGCATGTGGTCTGTACAAAGAGAATGCTCTTACATGCAGAAGCGACTGGAAATGACTCACACATCCATATGATCGGGTCTGTCCGCAAGTACTAGTAGTCATTTGCTTTCTTGGCTACCTTAGTCAGCGCATTATAAATGCAGATGAGATCAGAATGATTGCTGATTAAAGCTCTGCTTCTGTTACAAATCCCTTCCACCAGCACAGTGAGTTTCTAATGTGAAAAGTAATTTCTGTATTGCCATGACACTCGTGAAAAGTACTGAATAATTAATAAAAATAAAAAAAAACAAAACATGCAAGCTGTCAAAAAAGACAGGTTTGCTGTCTTTTACATGCTGTATCTGAGCAGCCAAGTGCTCCAGATTATGTGTGTGTGTGTGTGTGTGTGTGTGTGTGTGTGTGTGTGTGTGTGTGTGTGTGTACATATATTTTGGTTGAAAGGCCATGGCCATGGTAAAGGTACACTTTTGACGCAGTGCGAAAAGTGGGTGTTCCACATTTTGACTGTTTGTCACACATTGCAATGATCTGTGTTCCACATTGGCCTCTTATCAGGTTGAAACCTATGATCTCAGTGAGTGGTGGTTCAGTAACAGGGCCACCACCAGTAGCTCTCCGTTCTCTTGCTATAGGTTTTACTGCGGGATTCGCCATGCATGGAGTTAGCATGAAGTAAAAGATTTCATGAATCCTGGCTTAAGTGTTTAACACTCCTGCCACTTTGTTGGACACTTACCGATGGTGTGTCAGGGAGAACAGACTTGCAACAAAGTTTCTGATTACACAGACTGAATTAGGAGAAAACCTTTATATCACCTTTATGAATATATGCTTACAAGGTAAATGTGCCTCTGAGTAACAAGTGCCTGTAAGTTATATCAAGTACATAAAGGTTAACCATACAAACAGAAGTTCAAAATAACTAACGAAAATATAATGCAAACATATTACAAGTGCATCAAATGTGAGTACAAAAGAAAGTGCACTGTTGTATTGCATAGATTTGTTTGTACTGTAACATGATTCATTAGCTTACCTTGTGCAAATATCGCATTCATCCAAACATCAACTATGAAATGACAAAAGACAAGTGTGAGTAAATGGGAAGATGTAAAGCGTTAGAATGTCAGAGCATGAGTATATGTGCTGTATTTCTCTGCCTCATAATGTCTATGGGCCAGATTCAGGAAGCCTCCGTGTAAGAGTTATAACTCTTACACGGAGGCTGCAGTTAAATGGTGTGATGTCAGCATGTCATGCATATGCATGAGGTGCATGAGGCATGCTGAATCACACCGTGACCCTTACACGGTCTGTGTAAGACAGTAGGGGGCGTGTCCGTAGGCTAAGCCCTGCAAGCGGACACGCCCCCGGAAGTCTAGAATGGCTGAAAGTAAACAGCCACGAGAGAGGCCATGGAAATGTGAATAAACACACTACACAACACATGCCCCCACAGACCAGCAATGTAAAAAGTGAACAGATGTTATAAAATGAAAATGAAAACTGTTTTTTTTTTTAAAACCCCGTAAATGTTTGCTACTGCGTGCGCTCGTGTGCGCGGGTGTGCTACTAGCGCAACTGCAGTTAGCAATCAGTGGAAAAGGATTTAAGAACTAAATATGCAAAGTAAGCCAAGAAGTAATAGCATAGCGGTAGAGTTGTCAGCTTAAGAGCAGACAGGCAAGGTTCAAGCCCACACAACAACCTTTTTTTTTCTGTAAATAAGCACTAAAAAGGCCCCTGACAGTATTGTACAAATGTAAAAGTATTTCCTTTTGTAAAATGGAATGAAATGGAGCATATATTTCAAGTAATACAATAATAAAATTATTTAGAAATGTAGTGATAGCTAAGCTGCTGTGAGACAGAGTGCCCGTAGCTGAGTAGTGTTTCAAAGGCTGCAAATTGCTTGCCCGTAGCTAAGCACCGGTTTAACAGGCTCAAACTGTGTGCAACTAGGTGTGCTTAGCTGAACATGTGTGTTACTAGCCAATTAAGGTTTAACCCAGCGCACACCGTTTGTGCGGAGGTGCGCGTCGCTCCCACAAGCTAACCGCCGGTGCGCATGCGTTAGCTCCGTGCAAATGAGCGCAGACCTGGTTTTAAGTGCTTAAAAGTGCTTTTGGCATGTTTGATTGACAGGTCCTCAACTCATTTCTAGACAGTAATGAAAATTAAAAATCAGTGGTCAGATTCAAACCCAGGATACTATGCACTAGAGTCAAGGTACTAAACCACTAAGCCATGACAGCAGTACTTAGAAATGCAGAAATAGCATATATATAGGATATAATCCAAAATGGAGCATGAGAAAGCAGTTTTTGTGAAGTAGATACAATTCCAAAATGGCCAATCGGAGCAATGTGCAGGAAAATCGCATATATAAGCCCCATAGGTGGGAATACTCAGCATAAACGATTGTAGAATACACCTGCAGGCAGAATGAGTGGAGCAGGTGAGGGACGTTGCTTTCGAGCACAGTGGTGAGGCGTTGAGGAGTCCAGATACATGGTCTGGCTCCTAGTTCACCATCATGAGGCCCAACTCATGCAGGGCCAGGTCTCATGGGGAGCATACAGGGCGGAGGCATGGGACCAGTTGGCTCATGATCTCACTAGTGCTACTGGGATTCCACGTACTGGTGAGCAGGTCCGTCACCACCATGCGGACCTGAAGCGACGTAAAGAAGACCAGTTGACCCAATGGATCCAGGAGGCCCGGGATATATATACTGAGTAAGTTACATTTTACTTATGTATGTAAGGAATTCAACTAGCTGATACCATGGAGATGTGTAGTCCAATATTACTCGTTTTGTATTACAGCTGCAGGTGTCCGCTCTATGAATCGACAGGCATATGACCACAGGCTGGCACGGCTGCACCACCATGCAGGTTAGTAACCCCACCTAGTACTTGTAAATAAATATTATAGTGTAGCATGTAGCAGAACACTGCAGTGTATTGATTAAAAGTAATATAATGTGCAAGCAACAAGTGAAAGTCTGCAGGTATGGCTGCAACAAGTTCATCAGTATGCAAGTGTAACTGGAAATATAATTGATAGAAATAAATAGTGCTGTAATACAGATGTCCCACCATTAATTAAATGTAGTATAACCTGCAGTAGTCTCAAGAGTACAGCTTCAGAATCTGAGGTAATCACATGTGAGATATATCCCCTGTTGAAATGCTGAATCATGACAGAAGTGAGGCTGCTGGAAAGTGTTGGAATCACCACAGGTCTAATATGTGAACAAAGCCTAGAAGTACCAACCTGAACTGTGAAATTGCAGGATGTGTGAGAGTGACAGAAAGGGTCATGTATCAATGAATAAAGTAGTAATAACTCCTGAATATATAGGCTTCAGTGTAGTTCTACAGAACTAAATGCATGTGGGAATTAAAACTTAACATCCCAAACTGATTTCAGTGTGTCTGAATCTTGAATGTTCAGGCCAAAATCTGTATATGGTGATGACAGTCAACAATTTGCAGATAGAATGAATGATTGTCTGACATACTAAACATCCATAGTTGTCCCCTACTCTGTCATCAAAGTGTAGCAGGATGATGTATCTGATCAAATTCAAAATAACTAGGATAGTGATGTATCTGTAACAGGTCTAGCATGACAGTCAATTAAAAATCATTTTGAAACTATCACCCACAAGTTAATTATGTTTCTATTACAAATGTATATCAATGTATAATTTATGAATGTGTCATCATTTTCTTTCTCCACCCCACCCTATAATTGCAAATTAAAACACTCACTAAATATTGGTATGTGAACATTTCATTAACCATGGACATTTGTCCTGTTTCAAAAATATATGCATGTCTGTTGTTGCATGTGCCCTGTTCATACCTGCAAACCTCATGGCCTGTTGCCATTAATCAACCCTGCATGTTGTTTGATTGTGTATTTCCGTTCAAATAATGCATGTGATATTGATATGCCCGCTGTTCAATGGTGTTAATATCTGGGTGTTTGTTTAATGGGAATACCAATGCATGCTGTTACAACTAATTTGAATGGAATAATATGCCACTAACCCAAACTAACATAACATACTCACAAACCTAGAACACTTGGGAAGGCAGGTCCCAGCAAACCCACCTCTCCCACCTCAGCTGGCGACTGCACCTGGCACTAGTGCCCAGGCTGGACCCTCCTCCAGTGGCCCTGTGCCACCTTTGGGTGGAAGCGCTGCAGGGGATGGGGCCCGCCCCCCTCTGCAAGCGTGGCCGGAGGAGCTCGTCCACTCACCCTCCAAGGTGTCCGGTCTGTGGTGCAAAGGGAGATCCAAGACTCTGTTCTTGGGCCCCTACGCCAGCTTGAGGCCCGGGTGGCACAGCTTACGGGCATGCCCGTTGTCCCGCCTGCACAGCCCCCAGCACAGCCCCGTCCTGGGCTGTGAAGGAACAGTGGCAACTGCCTATGGGTGGAGATATCAGTTCCACTGTTGCCATCTGTGGGCTCATGTGCCCTGGATATCCCAACCTCCGTCCCCGTCAATTGTGTAACCCCCCCACATGTGTCATATATCGCCACTGTATGCATCTTGTCTGTCTTGTCTGTTAACCTACCCAACCTACCTCCCCAGCTATACCGACTACCTCACCTGACATACCACTCTCACCTGATAAAAAAAAAAAAAGGGCACTCTGTACCCACAAAACAATTACGCCCCGTACATAGCTGTCCATGTTGCACACATGTCCGCTGGACATCGAAACTGTTAATTACAATTGGCTGTACAACAGGTATTAATGTTGTCCGGACACCTCTCTCAGGGGTGGAAGGTTCCAAATGTCACACCAAATTGCATACAAATGCACAGCTGTTGCTGAGAAAGACATGGGCAGCTATGGGCCTCACCTACATCCTTCCTGCAAATTCCAAGCTTGTTTCCCTACTGTTTTACCCTCTTTGTGACCCCTTTTTCACCACTTTCCTGTCACCCCTTTTTCTTTTCTTTCAAAGAAAATAGCGCGGGTGTGCACTTGTGTGCGCGGAGCTCACCGCCAGTGTGCATGCGTGAGCTCCGCGCAAACGAGCGCAGACCTAGTTTTAAGTGCTTAAAAGTGCCTTTGGCACTTTTGATTGACAGGTCCTGTACTCATTCTGAAAGAAAAATAAATTCCCACTGTCAGTCTCAAACCCAGGACCTCTGTAACACTAGTATGTATGACCTATCACTAAGCCATGACTCTCATGCAAGAATATAGTGCTAAAATAAATATAACATGTAATAGTAGGAATCAATATAAAGGCAATATAGGATGTGTACTACCCAAAGCATGTCAGGTAGATTTTTAATGCCCGAATTACTGGATTCCCATACTAGTTTAGTGTTAACAGAAACAGCCCTGCTAATTGTTAGCTTGTACATAATAATGTAAGGTAATGTACATATATGAAGGTATGTATATGTACACATACATATATATATATATATATATATATATATATATATATATATATATATATATATTAATACATATGAAATATAGTGGTAGGTGTCAGTATCCATACACACTCACTACAGGAAACAGTGAAGATAAATGCAGCAACTAGAATCTGCAACACAGCCTGACTCCTGTGAGACCTACTAAACCCTTTAACTACCTAAAGGTGCCTCCAGCACTTTGATTGATAGGCCCTGTACTCAATTTGAAAGCAAAATAAAAGCATACTAGTAGGCCCTACCACAACACCATTGTAACACTAGTCTGTATGACCTACCAGTAAGCCATGACTCTCATACAGGAATATAGTGCTAAAATAAGTAGAACATGTAATAGTAGGAATGAAGATAAAGGCAATATAGGATGTGTACTACCCAAAGCATGTCAGGCAGACTTTTACTGTCCCAATTACTGGATTCCCATGCTAGTTCAGTGTTAACAGAAACAGCCCTGCTAATTGTTAGCTTGTACCCAATAATGTCAGCTAATGTACATATATGAAAGTATGTATATGTACACATATATATATATATATATATATATATATATATATATATATATATATATATCAATACATATGAAATATAGTTGTAGGTGTCAGTATGCATACACACTCACTACAGGGAACAGGTGAGAGAAATGCAGCAACCTGAATTTACAACACAGCATGAAGCATGAGAGACGTACTAGCCTTCACACTCACAGAACACTGTCGACAGCATACCAGCATGGTCCACGCCCTTACAATCTGAAAGGGCAACGCCTATCTCACATACCCTTTTATAGCACTGTCCTGAAATCACAGTGAGACATGCAATCAGTACACAACTGGCTGCATGCAATTAGCAAATGCTGCCTTACAATTGGTGCAGAGGCCATCACATGGACCTATGCAGATACCTACAAAAGCATCCAGTACTCACACTCCACACATGCAATACATTCATTGCACAAAACCAACAGAGAAAGAGAGAGAGACAGAGAGAGAAAAAAATAAATAAATAAAGACAGCTAGCAACAAAACCAGCAGCAGCAGCAGCAAACAGCAAGTAGCACCACTGACACAGCAACAGCAGACACAAACACAGGTAATGCAAAGTAGCAGGTTAATACTGTGTTTACTGTGAAACCTCCAAATGTATCATAGTTCACTATCTATAGGTATGTCCATGAGATAGGTTGTGTGTACATAGTCCTGATATATATACATATGTAATATTGCTGTACATGTCGTCCATACTTAAAACTTCCATAGCTTAGAACACAAGGCCAGTTATGCATATGATGCAGTAGTTCCCAGGGTCAGTAGAGGTTCCTCCTCATTGGTGTGGGACCACTGTGTATGTATGGCACTGTTCAGGTACATATCCTGTAGTATGGCCAGGGTTTAATATCAGTCTGTAATGTGGTGCTATGTCCTCTAGGGGTGAACGTATCACACATCCAGGGATACCATTTTGTAACAGTGATGCTGTGTGTTCTGCAATGTTGAGGGTGGCCCTCACCTGGACATGTGAGATGATAGGGAGGTTACAGTCATCTGTGATAACTAATTCCACTTGTGTAGGGGAATGGGGGGGATACCTGCACCTAAACTGTCTGCAACAATGTTGTCAATATCTGTGCATTTGGTGAATGTGAAGCATCTTATCACTGCTGACCACAGTTGCCTTGCCTTCATGTGAATCTGCCCTGTGCTGCAGTAGCTTCCTGCTATTGTTATACAATGTGCCTGTATCTGTAGTCCACTGGACAGGATAAATAAGTGGTGTGCATACGGTCTGGGTTAGATATGTGTGTGCACATTACATGCACTATGTGGGATGTCTGTGGTAAGCTTTTGCAAAGGGGCCAGCAGTGTGTGTTGTGGCTTCCACTGTCCCAGTGGGCTGCATGGATAGCATCACAGTCCTAACTAGTGAATAACTGTGTAAGTACATACATACATAGCAAGGTAGTGTACTGTGCTTGTGGTGTTGTTGGGACATGTATATCCAGGCTGAGTAATGTGTGTCCACATCACAGGGTTGGATGGCAACACACATACAGTATGTAGGGATGAACACCCAGAGTGTTTCAGACGTGTTGCCTGTGCAGAAATATCTGGCCATTACCTGCGCATCCCCATACAACACACACACATGCAACATATGGCAGAAGTACTATAGCAGTACACATAGGTTCATAGGTTCATACTAGGCTATTTGCCCAAGGGCATTGATAAGCCTAGTAGAATGTGTTTGTCTTTTGCCACCCAATTAACATTTATGTTGCTATGCCCTTTTCCAAGGTTAGTATACTGTGCCTCTGTCTAACAGTGACATAGAAGTGATAACCGGGGTACAACTATGATCTCCATCCACTCATCCAGATTCCTATGGAAGAGAGTCAATGAGGGACTCTGCCTAACCTGTACTGTGAGTTCATTACAGAGTGAAGGGAGCCTCTGGGTTAGGAATATGTCCCTCCAGCATGTCCTATTTATGTCAGTGCTAAGGTTCAGGTCTCCTGAGCGTGTGGCTGTATGGGAGTTTGATTTCTGAGGTGCAGCATGTCCATTACTTCTGGGTTGGACATGGCTGTATATGGCAGGCACAGATTGCCTCTGAACAGGCAGTATGCCACTGAGTCCAGCTGGCTTTTCTTTAACTGGGTAGCATATGGCATCTGTTTGAGCCCTTTGATCCTCTTGATGAGGTACTGTTGGGGTTTTTCCAGTTGCTGTAGGTGTCTGGTTAGGTACATCCTATAAGGGGCATTGTACTCAATTATAGGCCTAATGATGGATGAGTAAAGAGGCACGATGACCTCCCCTGCTGTACATGTGAATCCCTTCATGATTAGCTGGGCTATATAACATGTCTTTCAATCCACTTTGGCCACGTGGTTGACAAATGACAGATTGCTATCAAGTGTGTTCCCCAGGTCCCCAATTACTTCTTCTGTACTTAATGGCTTAACACCTATGTGGTACTTTGCCACCAATGTGGAGTTGTGGGAATCTTTGATGAATATTGATACTCCCCCTCCTTTTGCTGTTTGGTCCAAGTGTTGGGGCCGGCAAGAATGGTAACAGGTATAACTTGGTAGTGCTGGTGTGCTCCTGGGAAACCTGAAACATGTTTCTGTTACTGCACAGATATCGATGTCCATAATGCTAAGTAGAGTTTTGAGTGCATGTATCTTGAGGTCTAGACTTCTGGTGTTGAGTAGCATTACTCTTAGTTCCTCATTATTTGTGATACGTATGGATGTGGGTTTGCCTTATGAGCCTTGCTATGTATCTGTTCTGTCACACATGCAATTTACACACACCCTGCTACCCCCACACATGCACACGCTCACCTGCCATTTCCATTATTTATTACCCTACATGAGTAGCTGTCAATACATGACAGGTACACATTTGAAAAGTGCACTATGTGGATTACTACAGATTTCCTCTTCTCTACCTGTACTCACAGGGTGCAGGCAACCTCATTAGTTTAAAAGTGCAATGTGCATCAGGTACTGTGGTACCCTGATTGCCACATCAAACATGTTTTCCATACAGAAATGCACACACAGACACATCCCACATCCACACACTTGCCACATTCAGGTTTCAAAACACTATCTAGGTATATTCTGGTACATGTGCATGTTACAGTAGCATGTAGCACTATACTGAGTACTGGCAGTTGTCTGTTGTCATGTTGTTTGTATAGGGTGCTGTCAACATCACTGTTTGTTAAGGGAAATGTGCACCCTGCAGTGCATAGCCCCATTTGGCAAAAGCCACATCCCACCCCCAGCATTGTGCGCACACACTAACCCCACTCACACTAAAACACATACTTTCCATTTGCAAGATTCAAACCCCTACCTAACTGTGTTATGACACTAGAGACAGACACATTAGCAGAGTGTGCTATTTGCATCAGTGGGAGAAATCCTTTCTAATGCTGTACTTAGAGGTTGCTGACATCATCTGTGTTTAGGAAGAGGGATGTGCACCCTGTAGTGTGTTCTCCCAGTTGGCAAAAGGCACTTTTCCCCTCACAGCATTATGCACACACACAAACCCCACTCATATTAACACACATACATTCCCTTTGCAGGATTCAAACCCCTACCTAACTATGTTATGACACTGGAGAAAGACGCACTAGCAGAGCGCGCTATACGAATTACTGGAGTACTTGAATTCAGGTAATATAGTTATAGAGTGCTGACATCATCAGTGTTTCAAAAGGGGAATCTGCATCCTGTAGTGTACTGTCACAGTTGCTAATAGGGGCATTTCCCACACACACACATCAATGTGTTTGAGGTTTGCATATGTGGGGGATCCAGTACTCCAGTGTGATTAGTATATGGTTCGATTGCAACAATGAGGGATATACTTCAAGTGGTGAGCATTTTGTACTCATGTTTGTGATGATCAGGTCTAGTATATTTTCCCCTCTTGTGGGAATGTTGACTACCTGTTCCATAGCTAAAGAGTTTCTGAACTATGGGAACCCTGGAGCTTGGGTATTGTGGCTTGAGTAATGTTCACAGTCTATGTTTGGGTAGTTGACGCCACCCAGTATGATGGTGTTTGCAGAGAAATCTATACTCTCCTGTGTCATCATGAAGGCTGTGTGGGATTCCTGAGTTTGAGAGGGTGATGTAAGAGCTCCTCTGTGTCTCTTTCCATGTGGTCCAGGGAGGTACGCCTCAGGTTGTTCACACCAGCATGGACAATGACTGCCTCATACTTGTACTTGCTGTGGAGTGACCTGAGTGCTTGTGTTATGTGGCACATTCTATCACCCGACAGGTAGCTAAATGTGACCCTCACCTTGCTCAGTCTGGAGGGCGGGACGTCAGTGTGTCTGACTATGGCATCACCTATTATAGGTATGTCACACATTGTGTTTGGCCTTATGGGCTGTGCCTGTTATGAACACTGACATTGTGAGGTCTGTGTTGCTTGAGATATGTGTTCATGTGGGATGCAGCGTGTCTGGCCATGTCATTTCTGTCCGTGGTCTGCTAAGTATCACCTTTGGTGACATAGGTATTCATATGTCAGCTGGTGAGCATTTGCAGTGTTACCTAGTGATAGTGGTACAGCTTGTTTGTTGTACAATGGACTACATGCAGCCCTGCTTACAGTAGCTATGTTTGCATGCATGTTTCCTTGCAGTTACCCTGGAATACTGATCCGACCTGCCATGCAGAGTTACACAGCTTCTGTGGACTCCTAGTGACATCTGCATAGCTTACTATATGTATGTTCATGTCTCACTTGACAGAATGTCACTGTTTCTCCTGTGCACATGTACGTTGCCTGTGACACTTTGCATATGACTTACCTGGCATCTGTCCACGTGAGCAGTCATCTATGCTACTGCAGGACTCTAAACCTGATGATGCATACACTCAAAACATTCCTCAGCATGGGGAACATCACTATCTGTGCAGTAACAGATACCGGATTCAGGGCTACCAACAGCACTCCAGCACTACCAAGTTATACCTCATACCATGCTTTTCAGGCCCAAAACTTGCACAAAACCACAAAAGGAGGGGGTGTATTGATATTCATCCAAGATACCCACACCTCCAGGTTGGTGGCAAAGCACCAAACATCAGAGACTATCCATATGCAGGTAACAATGGGTAAAACTGCCTTCCAGGTTATAGCCTGCTACAGACCACCCTCACAAACACAAGAACCGCACTTGGCCTTCCTGAAAACAGTTAGAAATATGTAGGTCTGTCCATACACCATTATATTGGGTGGGTTAAACTACCCAAACATAGACTGGGAGCATGACTGTAGCTCCAACACCCTAACCCACAGATTACTGGAATTTATATACCAATATGCTATGGAACAACTTGTTACCACTCACACAAGAGGGGAAAACATACTGAACCTGATCATCACCAACATGGGGACTCTATGCTCCAGACCAGAAGTGTATCCCTCACTGGTAAGATCAGACCATAAACTAATCTCACTGGATATTCACATCCCAAGGCCACCCCCTGCACAGAAGAATACAGTCAACAACTCATGTCAAGCATGTTCACACTCCTCATAAATGATGTGGAAACCTTCAAAGCCCCCAGGCCTGTTGAAAATATGGACCAGACTGCAGATACCTGTATAAAGACATTCTATGGACACATTCAGGAATGCATGGATCATGCAATCCCAAATGAAAGCAAGACCCAATCCTCCAAAGGCAGACATCCTGTTTGCTGGACACCAGCCATAAACAAACTATACAATAGAAGGATGAAGCTACTACATGATACAACAAACTCCCAAAATGTGAAGGCATCACTGATGAGTATTAGTAGACAACTACAGGCACCCATAAGATTGTCTAAGGCCATCTTTGAGAGAAGATTCCACAAGACACTGAGGATAATCACAAGGCTTTCTGTAGTTATGTTAGGAACCTGGGTGGTAATACCCAGATATGCTCAGAGGTAGCCCAAGATGTCACACGAAATACCAAACACACAGACATTGCCAACATCCTAGTGGACAGGTTCACTGCTACCTTCTCCCCCCCTCCACACCAAAAGGGCAAATATTTCTCCCAGTAGAGTGCTGCCCCCCCTGACATCTCAGATGCTCAGGTAAGAGCTGCACTCTCCAAAGCAATAAACACTGCAGCAATGGGACCAGACAGTGTCCTAGGCTGTGTCCTACATAAACCCCAAGAAGAGCTACACCCAGACATAACACTACTGTTCAATCCCAGCCTTACTACACGATATGTGGCCAAAGAGTGGCGTACAGCAACAGTGGTCTCTCTACATTCAGGTGGTGCCTTAACGGATCCTGGACACTATTCGCCCCATACATCTGAATAGCTTGGTCTGCAAAGCTATGGCAAGGATCATCATGAACCTCATAAATATAGATATTGGGGACCTACAGACACATCATCATACACAGTTTGGCTTTGTTAATGGCAGATCCTGCCTCTCAAACCTGTTTGATTTCTTTGAAACAGTCACCAAGGCCACTGTCAAGGGGAAGGTGGCCTACACAGCCTACCTGGACCTTGCATAAGCCTTTGATACAATACCCCACTTGTGCATTCTAGGGAAGATCACCAGTGTACATATTAACCCCTATGTCACTACAGATATTGCACAGTGGCTCAAGGGCAGAACACACATGATTAGAATTGCTGGAGCCATGTCAGCCTCAAAACCAATTACAAGTGGTGTCCCACAAGGCTCAGCCCTGGGATCTGTCTTGTTCAGTATATATTTATCAGAGGTACAGGCCAACATGAAAGTACTGTGGCTGAGCAAGTCGCAGATGACTGCAAACCGGACGCCATAATCAACTCTCCAGCTAACACACGCATCCTCCAAAAGAGCCTCTTGGAAACACACGACTTGTGCCACAGCCATGGCCTCAAGCTGAATGCCAAAAGGTGTATAGTCATCCCCTTTGTCAAAAACAAAGTGACCACAAAGTACCACATATGTGTTAATCCATTAAGTGCAGACGAAGGAATTATGGACCTTGGGGTGCACAAGTTGATAGCATTCTCGCATTTGACAACAACATGGCCAAAGTGGTTAGGAAAACATTCTATATAGGCCACATCATCATGAAGGGATTCACATGTAGATCAGGGGAGGACTTTGTGCCTCTTTACTCATCCCTCATCATGCCCATAATTGACTACAATGCCCCTGTCGGCATGCACCTTACCAGACACCTGCAGCAACTGGGAAGACCACAAAAGTACCTCAACAAGAGGATCAAAGGGCTCAAACAGATGCCACATATTGACTGGTTAAAGAAACAGCAGCTCTACTCAGTGGCATACTGCCTCTTCATAGGCAATCTGTGCCTGACATATAAAGCCATGTCAAACCCTGACTTAATGGCCATGCTGCACCTCAGAATATCCAGATCCCATCAGGCTACACGCTGGAAAGACTTGAACCTCAGGAGTGATATACATAGGACATGCTGGAGGGACACATTCATAACTCAGAGGCTCCCTTCACTCTGGAATAATATCCCAATAGAGGTTAGGCAGAGTCACTCAGTGACTATCTTCAAGAGGGATATTAATGACTGGATGTGACATTGTAGGTTTACCCTGGGTATCACTTATGTGTCACTATTAGACAGAGGCACAGTATACTAACCTTGGAAAAGGGCATAGCAAGATAGATTTACAATGCATGGTGAAAGCCACACACATTCTGGCTAGGTGTATAAATGCCCTAGAGCAGATAGCCTAGTATGAACCTATGGACCTATGTATCTTGTTCACCATTGGCCCTATGTGCTGTTAATCACCAATGCAATCTCAATACTATGGTAGCATGTGCAAAGGTCAGTTGTCAGTCACCTCTGTGGTACAGTTGTGGAATATGTGAGTCATGTAGTAATGTCACAGCTGCCACATGTACACAGTCAACCCTATCCCCTACCCATGGATGTACAACACATGTATGAGATGGAAACACATGGCCAAACTGTGGACTAAGCACTCTGAACCCAGTACTGGCATAACCTGTCAGGTGGCATGAAATACTACAGTGACTGCAATACCAGTCTGATGTGGACCTACACTGACAGCAATACAAGCACGGAAACACACCGGGCCATTCGTGGAGCCCAAGGATAGCATCCTGCCTGAGTGGCAGACACCTCTGCAGCTGGCACACAGGCATATGTTAGGCCTGAACACAGCACGCATAACACATAGCACACAAATCCTGTGTGCCAAACAAGCACAGTCTGCACAGCTATACAACACTACTGCTGCAGTTGTGTTAGGTACTTTTATTGTCCAGTACAGTGAGGTCATGCTCACCAGGCTGGACAAGGTGAAGGTCACAGTGATATGCTCATGGGGCACTATGGTCCACCACATAACACAAGCATACAGGTCAGTCAGATGCATGGACACATATGACTCAGTCATTGTCCATGCCACTACAGCTGATGTGTGATGTCCCTCACTGGGATACATGATAGGGAACATGGAAGGGCTCACTGAGCAAGTGACACAGGCTGGTAGAACCCTGACCTTGGGTGGCATCAGACCCTCACCAGGAATGCTGACATATTACTGAATGGTAATGAATTACTGTAGCTACAACACCCTAGCTGAGCGGTTCTTAGCATGCGGTCACTGCATTGCTATGGAACAACTTCTTACCACTCCCACAACAGGTGAAAACATGCAGCACCTGTTCATCAACAACATGTTGACTATATGCCCCAGACCAGGTGTGTATCCCTCACTACTAGGTTGATAGCATCTACATCTCACACTGTATATACACATCCCACATGCAGCACCTGCACAGAGGACCACAGTCATAATGTTACCCTGTGCAAATACCATGTATTCACATGTGGCAGGCATCACACATGGTAACTATTGAAGGTCACAGGTACATATGTGTATTTGGCACAAATATACATCATGTGTGCATTGCCATAACTGGTTTAATCGATGTCATGCATTATTGTGAGAAACAACCCGCACACATGGGCATTCTGTGTGAGCAAAACACACGTGACATGTCTGGAATCAAAAGCCATAACTAATTGTGATATCGTTTAGAAAGGGGTATGTGCATCCTGTAGTGTGTTTTCCCAGTTGCCAAAAGGGATGTTTTTTTCATACACACTTACCCCTCTTCACACACACTTGGCAGATTCAAACCCCTACCTAACTATGTTATGACACTAGAGATGGACACATTAGCAGAGCACGCTATTCGGATTGTTGTGGGATTTCTTTTCTCCTGATATACTTATAGGGTGCTGACATCATCAGTGTTTAGAAAGGGGAATGAGCATCCTGTGGTGTGTTTTCACAGTTGCCAAAGGGGATGTTCCTTTCATACACTTACCCCCCTTCACACACACTTGCCACTTGCTGGATTCAAACCCCTACTTAATTATGTTATGACACTAGAGACAGACGCATTAGCGGAGCACTCTATTCGGATTGCTGAGGGATTTCTTTTCTCCTGATATACTTATAGGGTGCTGACATCATCAGTATTTAGAAAGGGGAATGAACATCCTGTGGTGTGTTTCCACAGTTGCCAAAAGGGATGTTCCTTTCATACACACACATTTACCCCCTTCACACACACTTACCACTTGCTGGATTCAAACCCCTACCTAACTATGTTATAACACTAGAGATGGACGCATTAGCAGAGCGCGCTATTTGGATTACTGGGAGATTTCTTTTCTCCTGATATACTTATAGGGTGCTGACATCATCAGTGTTTAGAAAGGGGAATGAGCATCCTGTGGTGTGTTTTCCCAGTTGCTAAGAGGAACATTTGGACTAAGTGTGTGAGCATGCCCAGTTCAGCCTTCCCATGGCATGTTGTGTGAAAGATGTCTCTTTTATCAAAGTGTGTGAGCATGCCCAGTGTGAGCTTTCCATATGTTGAACTCTGCAGCCCATCACATTTGTGGATGAGTGTGACCTTCAACAAATATCTCCAGTTTATGGTTGTGTGTTCTGTGCCATGTTGTGTAGTTACTGTCCAACTGCTTTTTGTGTGAACACAACAGGGATTATACTGTGCCTGCAGGTTTTGCATGGAATACTTTGCATACAATTGTCAACATCTGTTCATACTGACTTAACACTGTAGTACTGTATAGTGTAGTGGTTCAGTACTTTCACTGTGGTGGACAGTATCCTGGGCTTTAGTCCTATCACTGCTTTACATTTCCATAGTGTGCACAACAGCCTGTTTAGGGTCCAGTTGTGCACATCTGCACAAAGGCGGTGCCTCTACGGACCCTGGTAATTACCGCCCCATAAGCTTAACAAGTCTAGTCTGCAAAGCTATGGAGAGGATCATAATGGAGCTCATAAACAAAGATATAGGGGACATGCAGACATTGGACTCGTTCCAGTTTGGCTTGGTCAAGGGCAGATCATGCCTTTTGAACTTGGTCGACTTCTTCAAAACAGTCACTAAGGCCATTGATGAGGAGAAGGCAGTCATTACAGCCTACCTTGACCTTGCAAAGGCTTTCAACACAATACCCCACTCGGGTATTGTAGAAAAACCTACCAACTTAAATGTGAACCCATATGTCACAAGATGGGTTGCAAACTGGCTTAAGGACAGGACCCACAGGGTTAGAGTTGCTGGCGCTATGTCAGACTCCAAGCCGGTCACAAGTGGTGTCCCACAGGGCTTGGTCCTTGGCCCCCTATTGTTCATTATCTACTTCTCAGAAGTACAGGCCAACATGGGAGGACTTTGGCTGACAAAGTTTGCAGATGACTGCAAACTGGGCGCCATAGTGGACAGTGCATCAGACATGGATTATCCTTCAGAAGGGACTCACAGAAACTGATAGCTGGTGCCAGAGCCATGGCCTGAAGTTAAATGCCAAAACATGTATAGTCATACCCTTCGGGAAGAGCAAGGTAACCCCAAGCTACCATATAGGTGGCAATCCTCTAAGCACAGAGGAGGTTATCATGGACCTGGGGACCCAGGTGTACAGTGGCCTTTCTTCTGACACTCACGTTGCTAAAGTGGTTAGAAAGACCTTCTACATTGCCCACCTGATCATGAAGGGATTCACATCCAGATCTAGTGAGGTCATTGTTCCCCTGTACTCTTCACTTATCAGACCAATGATCGAGTACAATGCCCCATTCGGGATGTATCTCACCCGACATCTGCAGCAATTGGAGAGACCCCAAAAGTCCCCCACCAAAAGGATAAAGGGACTCCAACATCTGTCATATGCTGCCAGATTGAAGACACTCCAGCTCTATTCAGTCACATACCGTCTGCTCAGAGGTGACATGTGCCTGACATGCAAGGCCATGTCCAACCAGGAAGTAATGGACATGCTCCACCTCAAAATCTCCAAACCCACCAGAACCACTAGGGCAAGTGACTTAAACCTTAGCAGGGATATAGGTAGGACATGTTGGAGGGATAGATTTATCACTCAGAGACTCCCTATGCTGTGGAATACAATCCCGGTCCATGTGAAGCAGAGCACCTCGCTGGCTCTGTTCAAGAGGAATCTTGACCTGTGGATGGGAGATCATAGGTTTACCCCGGGGATCGTCTCTGTGTCACTGCTGGACAGAGGCACAACAAACTAATGGGCACAGTATTGTTTCCATATAAGGGGTGGCGTAAGCCACAGAACTCTGGGCTAGGCTTATAACTGCCTTAGGGCAGATAGCCTAGTATAAACCTATGTACCTATGAACCTATCTGACCATGTTGCATTATGTTCAGATATGAACTACTTACAATAGCCTCATCCAACATCAGTAGAGTATTCCACAACATAGGTGTACATTGACAAACACTACCAATGTGCCCTAGGCCATGTCTAATGCTAATCAGAGAGTGTGTTTGTCCTTCGACACATTGTAAGTGTAGTTTGCCATGACATATGTCTTGTTTAGTATACTGTGCCTCTGTCTACCATTGACATAACATTGATACCCAGGGTAAACCTACCATCTCCCATCCACTCATTAAGATTCCTCTTGAGGAGAATCAACGAGTGACTCTATGGATAACCTGTACTGGTAGTTTACTCATGCGTGGGGGTGGCTTCTGTGTTATGGATAATGCAGTACAGCTTGTCCTATGTATGTCAGTGCTGGGGTTCAGGTCCCTCATGTGCATAGCTCACTGCCATTCAGATTGTACAAGGTGCAGCATGTTCAGTGATTCCAGCTTGGACATGGCTTTCTACATCAGGCACAGCTTGCGTCTGGGTGGCCAGCATGGCAGTGTGTGGAGTTGCACTCTGTTTAATCAGGCAACACATTACATGTGTTCAAGCTCTTTGATACTCCTGGTGAGGTACTGTTGTGGACTTTACAGTTGATGGAGGTGTCTGCTGAGGTACACCACAGGGGCTGTTGTGGTCATTTGTAACGCTGATGAAGGATAAATGCAGAACCACAATGACCTCCCCTTATCTAGATGTCATAACCTTCATGATTAGGTTGGTATATGGATTGTTTCTGTTAACACTACAGCCACATGTTTGTCCAATGCAGGATATCTATCACCTTATGTACCCAGGTCTGTCATTACATGTTAAGTATGTAATGGGTTAACACCTATGTGGTAATTGTTGGTCACTTACTGTATATCCACAGAGGTTGACTATACAGTTTTCTCCATTTAACATGCTGACATGGCTATGGCACCGGTTGTCTGTTTCTATGTGGCCCTTTTGTGGGATGCTTGTGTCAGCTGGAGTGTCAGATATGTTAGACGGTGTGTAGTCCTCTGCAAACATGTTCAGGCACAGTCCTTACATGTTGGCCTGTACCTATGGGGCATATATACCAGACGGGGAAGGTCCCAGGACCAAGCTTTGTGGGATACCTGTTATATGTGGTTTGTAGACTGACATGGCTGCAGCATGTCTGACCATGTCAGTTCTGTCGTTGGTCTGGTTTGCAACCCCTCTAGTGACATTGGGGTGTATACATAAGCTGGTGAGCATATCTATATTGAACACATAGGGTATTGTATGGAAGGCTTTGCAAGGTCCAGCTACACTGTGTGGACCACATTGCCCTCATCAGTGACCTCAATTACTGTTTCAACTGAGTCACATGTTTAGGGGCGGGGTCTGCACTTCATAAACCCACACTGGGTAGGGTCAGGTGTCAATAGATCCCCAATATCGTTATGTCTGCGGTACATGCTGATCCTTTCCATAGCTGTGCAGACCAAGCTTCTCAGGATTCTGTGGTGGTTGTTTTAGTATCCATTCAGGCGACACCTTTCTTGAGAACAGCCACTGTTGTTGTACACTGCTCTTTGGGTACATATCCTGTGGTAAGGCTGACATAATGTCAGGGAGGCAGCAGTCTGCTGGGAAAGATATTTTGCATTATGGGGGTTTGCACTGCACCTGTCAGGATGTATGTTGTCGTGTGTGTGTTTGGTATGTTGTTTGTAATATTTGTGTGATCCAGAGCATATCCGGGAATTCACAACACGCTTACTACCATCAGTTGCAGCAGCCTTGGGGTTATCCTTAGTGTCCTGTACAATTTGTATCATTTTTAATAAAGGGGGGGTTCCCCCCTTTTTGGTTTTCCAAATTTTCTTTTTTTTTTTTTTTTTTTTTTTTTTTTTTTTTTTTTTTTTTTTTTTTTTTTTTTTTTTTTTTTTTTTTTTTTTTTTTTTTTTTTTTTTTTTTTTTTTTTTTTTTTGTTACTATTTTTTTTTTTTGTTTTTTTTTTTTTTTTTTTTTTTTTTTTATTTTTTTTTTGTTTTTTTTTTTTTTTTTTTTTTTTTTTTTGGGGGGAGGGGGGGGGGGGGGGGGGGGGGGGGGGGGGGGGGGGGGGGAGGGGGGGGGGGGGCGCGGGGGGGGGGGGGGGGGGGGTGGGGGGGGGGGGGGGGGGGGGGGGGGGGGGGGGGGGGGGGGGATGGGGGGGGGGGGGGGGGGGGGTATCCCACCCCTTTTGGGCCATTTTTGTTAAGCCTTAGGCCACAGTTTTGGGGGGGGGTGTTTGGGCCTTTTGCCAACCCCCCTTTTTTTTCTATTTTTTTTTTTGGGGAATTAAAATTTATGGCCATTTTTGAGTTTTCTGGGGTGGAGCATGTCCATTACTTCTGTGTTGGACATGGACTTGTACAACAGACATACAATGCCTCTGTGTAGGCAGTATGTGACTGCATTCAGCTGTGGTGTCTACAGCCAGGCAGCATATGAGATATATTTGAGACCCTTTCTGACTCCTGCTGAGGTACCTTTGAGGTCTTTCTAACTGCTGCAGGTGCCAGGTAATGTACATCCCAAATGAGGCATTGTATTACAATATGGTCTGATAGGGGAACAGTATAGGGGCACAATGACCTTTGTTGACGTAGATGTGAATCCTTTCATGATACAGTGTCCAATATAGACAGTCTTCCTAGACAAACTGGCGATGTGACTGTCACATAACAGGTGACTGTCCACTTGTGTCACTAGGTCCCTGATTACTCCTTCCACACATAATGTTTTACCACCTATGTGGTAATTTGTGTGTACCTTGTTTTGTATTTGGTGGTACATTCATACTGTCCACTGTCTTCAGGACAGTGGGGTGGGGTTCCTGTGTGTGAGAGTGTGGTCTGTAGCATGCTACAGACTGTACAGCAGTCTTGCCTATGGTTAGTTGCACATGGGTGGACTGCAATGACATAAGCATTGTCAGTTAACTGGACATATGGGTGTCTGTGCTGAATATGGATACTCACCCTCCTTTTATGTTTTGTTACAGGTTTTGTGGCCATAACACATGATATGTGGTATTACCTGGTAGTGCTGGTGTGCTGTCATGAGGCTTGCAGCAGGTTTCTATCACTGGACAGACATCGATGTTCTCCATACTGGGGAGGGCCTCAGGAGCATGCATATTGAGGTTTACACATCTGGCATTGATCAGCATTACCCTTCTGTTTCTTTCCAGTTTTGTTTTCTATGGTGGTGGGTTGGTCCTTTCGGCCTTGCCTACTAAAGGATCTCTGTAGGTTGCAAAAGCCTTAGGCAATATCCAGACGCTCATGGGTAACAGGTGCAAGCCATCCCTGGAACAGCAGCATGTCTCACTATGGAGTCACCTATTACAACTGTATCAGGCATGTTGTTTCTCCTTCTGTCCTGTGACTGTTTGGCACACCAGCTTTGTGTACTATGTGTTACATGTGCTATGTCTGGAGGTTGTTTTATTGGGTGTCTGCTTTGGAGGCTTGTGTTGGTGTTGTGTGTTTGTAATTAGGGCCTCTGGGAATGTTTTTGTGTTTATGTGTTTGGTTTACAGTCGTTGTAGGTCTATGTGGGACTGGGTTTGTGGTGTATGTGGTTACCTTGTCCTCCTGACTAGTTTTGACAGTACTGATTTGGGGTGCTCAGGCTCCAGTTTGGCTACCTGGTTGCGTCTATCACATACATTTGTATTTATTGGGGTGAGTTGTTGTTGTGTGTGTACTTGGGACAGGTGTCACATTGCCACTGGATTCACAGATTCTACTTGTTTTGCCTGACCTTAGTGGATTGTATGTGTGGACACATTTTATTGCCATACTAGTGATCACTGATTACTTCACCTTTTATGTTTGATCTATCATGTGGTAGCTTCCTCATTCTCTTCAATGGTTTAGTAATTGCTGGAGTCCAGCATGCCAGATGCCTGGGTGTATGGCATTGTGTCTTGTTGTTTGTGATTGCAGACTCCAAGCACTCTTGGCTGTGTTCATGGTATGCCTGTATAACATGTTCTGCAGTGTGTCCCATATTCTGGACCTGCACAAGGCTTTTCATGGATTCCACATTGGTTTGTAGGGGTGCAAGCTATGCTTTATACATGTGTTTCACTGTGGTAATTTGGCCAGGGACTGGGGTCGGGATGTGTAACTACAGTGTGATTACTCTATGGTCTGGTCTTACCAGTGAGGGATACACTTCTCATCTTGACATCCACTACACATATTTCTGATTATCACATCCAGTATGCTTACCCCTCTTGTGGAAATGTTACATTTTGCACGTCCATTCTGTTTGATGGATTCTGGGAAATTGTCTACACTTGTGTCAGTGCTAGTATAATACAAAGAGTATAGTGACAAACATCTCAAAAGCTGACTTCACACTTCTTCAGACTGAGATGGTATCCGTTAAGCCCACTGGGCCAGTGGAAACCACAACACACAATGGTGACTCCTTCACAGACGCTTTCTATGGACATCTCCGGGAAAGCATGGACCATGCAATCACAAATAAAAACAAGACCCTCTCCACCAAGGGAAAGTGGCCTGTCTGGTGGATCCCAGCCATAAACAAACTGTATAACAGATGAAGGATACTAATGCAAGACAGAGCTACATCTCCTAAAGGGAAGGCAGCTGTGATCAGCACTAGTAAAAAGCTACATTCTCTCATAAAGACATCCAAGGTCAACTTGGAGACATAAATCACCAAAGACAATGAAGATAACCACACTGCCTTCTTCAGTTATGTCAGAAACCTGGGTGGGAACCCTCAGATATGCTCAGAGTTGGTACACAACAACATATATTTCAGTGACCTGACAGATATTGGCAACATTCTGGCAGACAGGTTCAGTGCAATTTTCCCCTCCCTCACCCCCAAAAGAAGATAGTTATCACAGCTGAATGTAACCTCACTGTCATCTCGGATGTCCATGTGAGAGCCGCACTCAGCAAAGACAAGTACACAGCATCAATGGGACCTGATGGTATCCCCAGTTGCATGCTATGTGAACTCCAGAAGGAGCTAAACCCGTATATACAAATGCTATTTAACCTTAGCCTTGCTACAGGATATGTACCTGAACACTGGCGTACAGCAACAGTGGTCCCACTCCACAAAGGAGATGCCGCCACAGACCCTGGCAACTACCACCACACAAGCTTAACCAGCCTTGTCTGCAAAGCTATGGGAAGAGTCATTATGGAGCTCTTACACAGACACATTGCTGACCTACGGACCCTTGTTGCCACCCAGTTCAGCTTTGTACAGGGCAGATCCTGCCTTTTGCACCTAGTTGACTATTTTGAAACTGTCAGTAGGGCCATTGATGAGGGCTACGAAGTCCACACAGCCTACCTGCGCTTGGCTAAGGCCTTTGACACAATACCCCACTCAGGCATCATAGACAAGCTCAACAGCTGAAATATAACACCATATGTCACAGGATAGGTTGCAAAATGGCTAAGAAACAGGACCCATAAAATCGACATTGCAGGTGCCTTGTCAGATTCAAAGTCAGTCACAAGTGGTGTCCCACAAGGATCTGTCCTGGGACCCCTCTTATTTGGCATTTACTTTTCAGATGTGAAAGCAAACATAGGAGGGTTGTGGCTGACAAAGTTTGCAGATGACTGCAACCTAGGCACCATAGTGAATACATCAGCCGGCACACACATCCTACAGAATGCCGCCACAAAGACAGATAGCTGGTGCCGGAATCATGGCCTGAAACTGAATGCAACTGATGTGTAGTCATCCCCATTGGGAGGAACGAAGTACCCACAAATCAATACATAGACAGCAACCCACTGAGCACAGAAAACAAATCAGACACCTGGGGACACATGTAGATAGTGACGTCTCGTTTGACAACCATGTTGCCACAGTGGTTAGAAAGACTTCCTATCTTGCCCACCTTATCATGAAGGGTTTTCCATCCAGATCAAAGGAGGTCATTGTACCACTATACTTCTCCCTTATCAGGCCCATGATTGAATACAAAGCCCCATTTGGTATGTACCTCACCCAGCACTTGCAACAGCTGGAGAGACCCCAAAAGTACCTTACCAAGAAGATCAGGGGTCTACAACACATGTCATATGCTTCCAGACTAAAGGAAATCCAGCTTTATTCAGTAGCATACCGCATACTTACAGGTGACCTATGCCTGACATACAAGACCATGTCCAATCAGGATTTGGTGGACATGCTCCACTGCAAGCAATCCAAATCCACCAGAACCATGAGAGCTAAAGATTTGAACCTCAGCACATACATGTATAGGACATGCTGGAGGGACAGAGTCATAACTCAGAGGCTTCTCACACTCTAGCAGAGTATCCCAGTTCATGTTAGACAGAGTCCCTCACTGACTCTCTTCAGGAGAAATCTGGACAACTGGATGTGAGATTGTAGGTTTACCCCAGGGGTCCTCCCTGTGTCACTACTAGACAGAGGCACAGTCAAGTTATTCGATTACGTAAGGGGGTCATAATGTGTCACTACTAAGTCAGAGGCACAATATTCGGAATCTATTCTGTACACTTATTACCACTATAAGGGGTGGCAATAGCCACATCACTATGGCTAGGCTTATAAATGCACTAGGGCAGATAGCCTAGAAGTAAACTATGAAACTATGAAACAATGGTGTATGTGTAGGTATTGTCAGTCAAGCAATATAATGTGGTTTGGGGGGCTTGATATCTTCCTGTATTCCAACATTTCTTGTCTATTCCTTCTAGCATGTCAAGGGATCAGTTGCTTGTGTCCTCTCCTGCTCAGCTGGTGAACCTGGGAATATTGAGGCAATGTTACAATTGCCTCATGTACACAGACAACCCTCTCTTTCTCCCACAAAACACAAATACATACGAGAGATGCAACTATATAGCCAAACTGGAGGCTGAGCTCTCTCAACATAGGACTGGCAAGACCAGAGAGGAGGAGAAGGTAACCACACACACCACAAACCCAGTCTCACATAGCACTATCACAACTTCAAATCATGCACATAAACACACAAAGACATACTCGGAGGCTCTGATCAGAAATCTACCAAAACAGCAGAGGCCACCAAAGCAGACACCCAAACAACTGACTCCACAGGGCACAGCACATGCAACACATAGACCACAGAGTCAGTGTGCCAAACAGTCACAGCCCCTAAGGCCAAACACAATGCCAGACACACTCGTCATAGGTGACTCCATAGTCAGACACACTGACGTCCCGCTCACCAGATTGAGTAAGGGGAAGGTCACAGTAAGCTGCCTATCGGGTACTGGAATCCACCACATAATGCAAGCACTCAGGTCACTCAACTGCAAGTACAAGTATGACTCAGTCATTGTCCATGCTGGTGTGAACGACCTGAGACGTACCTCCCTGGACTACATGAAAAGAGACATAGAGGAGCTCTCTGATTATGTAGCCCAGGCAGGTATGACCCTGACCTTGAGCAGTATCCTACCTTCACCAAGAATGATGCCACAATACAGAGACAAGATGATCAGCTGTAATAATTGGCTTAAACTATGGTGTCAGTCAAAGGGGATCCAATGTCTGTCTGCCTGGGTTGACATGCTGGACAAGCCACACTGATTCACAAGGGACGGCTTGCACCTGTCACCCCTGGGCTTCCGGAGTTTGGCTAAGGCTCTTGCCATCCCCATTGTGCCTTTTTTAGGCAAGGCTCAGATTCTAAACCTACCACCCTAGAACACCAAAAAGGAAAAAAACTAAGGGTAATGCTGCTCAATGCCAGAAGTCTCAACCTCAAGATGCACGCACTCGAGGCCCTTTTCAATATGGAGAACATCGATGTCTGTGCTGTGACAGAAACCTGGTTCAAGGCTCCTGAGAGCACCCCAGCACTATCAGGTTTTACCTCATATCATGCGTTCCGGCCCCAAAATCCGGACAACACCAAGAAAGGAGGGGGGGGGTGTCCATATTCATCAAGGACACCCACACCTCAAGGTTGGTGGCAACGCACGATGCATCGGAGACCATCCAGGTGCAATTAACCATAGGCAAAACTGCTCTGCAAATTGTAGCATGTTACAGGCCACCCTCTCAAACTCATGAACCTCACACAGCTTTCCTGAAAACACTGGAGGGGATAAATGTATCTCCAAACACCATCATACTGGGTGATTTCAACTATCCAAATATAGACTGGGATCACTACTCAAGCCCCAACACTCTAGCCCAAAGGTTCCTAGAGTTCATAAACTCAAATGCCATGGAACAACTAGTCACCATCCCCACAAGAGGAGGCAACATACTAGATCTCATCATCACGAACATGGGGTCACAATGTTCAACACCAGAAGTATACCCATCATTGGTGAGATCAGATCATAAACCAATCTCACTGGAAGTCCACATCCCCCCCCCCCCGATAAAACAGACCACAGTGAAGAACTTCTCAAAAGCCGACTTCACACTTCTAAAGACTGGTGTGGTCTCTTTCAAGGCCCCCAAGCCAGCGGAAACCATTACCCAAGCCGCTGAATCACTTACAAATGCCTTCTACCAGCACCTCCAGGACTGCATGGATCAGGCAATCCCAAACAAAACAAAGACACTTTGTACTAAAGGGAAGCGTTCAGTCTGGTGGACCCCAGCCATAAACAAGCTCTACAACAAAAGGAAGGAGCTACTACAAGATAGAGCAAAATCCGTAGAAGGGAAGACACCCCTGCTCATTATAAGTTCAAAACTGAGATCTCTCATAAAATCATCCAAGGCAAATTTTGAGAGAAAAATCGCTAAGGACTCAAAAGACAATCATAAGGCCTTTTTAGCTGTGTTAGAAACCTGGGAGGAAACTCCCAGATATGCTCAGAATTAGTTCAAAATGATGTAAAAATCACTGAACCTACAGACATTGCCAACATACTGGCTGACAGGTTCAGTGCAGATTTCTCCCCCCCCCCCCAAAAGGAGAGATATCTATACCAGAGGATTGTAGCCCCCCAAACATCTCAAATGCTCAGGTGAGAACTGCTCTATCCAAGGCGAAAAACACAGCATCCATGGGACCAGATGGTGTCCCCGGTTGTGTGCTCCACGAACTCAATGAGGAATTAAACCTGCAGTTAGGGCAGCTGTTTAATCTTAGCCTCACCTCAGGATATGTACCCAAGGAGTGGCGTACGGCAACGGTGGTCCCACTTCACAAAGGAGGTGCCTCCACCGACCCCAGAAACTACTGTCCCATCAGCTTGACAAGCCTGGTCTGCAAAGCTATGGAGAGGATCATAATGGAACTCATAAATGAGGACATAGGGGACTTGCAGACTTTGGATCCAACCCAGTTTGGCTTTGTCAAGGGCAGATCATGCCTTTTAAACTTGGTTGACTTTTTCAAAACAGTCACCAAGGCCATTGACGAGGGCAAGGCAGTCCACACAGCCTACCTTGACCTGGCAAAGGCTTTCGACACAATACCCCACTCGGGTATCATTGAAAAACTCACCAGCTTAAATGTAAACCCGTACGTCACAAGATGGGTTGCAAACTAGCTAAGTGACAGAACCCACAGGGTCAGAGTTGCTGGTGCCATGTCACACTCCAAGCCTGTCACAAGTGTTGTCCCACAGGGCTCAGTCCTGGGCCCACTTTTGTTCGGCATCTACCTTTCAGAAGTACAAGCAGACACAGGAGGATTATGGCTGACACAGTTTGCAGATGACTGCAAACTGGGAACCATAGTTGAAAACCCATCTGACACAGACATCCTTCAGAAGGGTCTCATAGAAACGGATAACTGGTGCCAGAGCCATGGCCTAAAGTTAAACGGTAAACAATGCATAGTCATACCCTTCAGGAAAAACAAGGTTACCCCTAGTTACCATATAGGTGGCAATCCTCTAAGCACAGAAGAGGTTATCAGGGATCTGGGCACCCAGGTTGACAGTAACCTTTCGTTTGACAATCACGTTGCCAAAGTAGTTAGGAAGACCTTCTACATTGCCCACCCGATCATGCAGGGATTCACATCTAGATCAAGGGGGGGGTCATTGTTCCCCTGTATTCATCACTCATCAGACCAATGATTGAGTACAATGCCCCATTCGGAATGTATCTGACCCGACACCTGCAGCAATTGGAAAGGCCCCAAAAATTCCTCACCAGAAGGATAAAGGGTCTCAAAAATATGTCTTATGCTGCCCGACTGAAGGAACTCCAGCTCTATTCAGTTGCTTACCGTCTGCTCAGAGGTGACCTGTGCCTGACATACAAGGCCATGTCCAACCCGGAATTAATGAACATGCTTCACCTCAAAACCTCTAAATCCATCAGAAGTACAGGGGCAAGAGACTTAAACCTCAACACGGCTATTAATAGGATGTGCTGGAGGGACAGATTCATCACCCAGAGACTCCCTATGCTGTGGAACAACATCCCGGTACATGTGGGGCAGAGCACCTCGCTGGCTTTGTTCAAGGGAAATCTTGACCAATGGATGGGAGATTGCAGGTATACCCCAGGGATAACCTCAGTGTCACTGCTTGACAGAGGCACAGCAAAATAATGGGCATATTATCCTTCAAACTAAAGGGGTGGCGGAAGCCACAAAACTCTGGGCAAGGCTTATAAATGCCCAAGGGCAGATAGCCTAGTATGAACCTATGAACCTATGAACATAGGCCTGGTGCGGTTCCTGCTATTAGGACAGTGGTCTGCAGCAAGCTATATAGTAGTAGACAGTTTTAGCCATTGGTATTTGACCATGGATAATCCATGTTGCTTCTTGTTGTGGGACCAACATGGGGGTGTGGTTATCCATGACATTTATTGCTAGTCACCCTTGTTTTGTAGCTTGTTCCATGTTTTTGCACATGTACATCACTGTATGAGGTGTGACCTGGTAGTGTTAGGGTGCTGATGTGGGCTTTGACCCAGTTTTCTATTACAGCGCTGATATCTACATTCTCTATACTGTGTGCGTTTACACTGCACGCATCTTGCTCTTTGTATTTCTGGCATTGGGTAACATTACATCTAGGTTCCTATCCCTTGTGGTACCTATGAAGGTGGGTTTGTGTTTTTGTGGTTTATGATTGGTGAGGGTGGATGTTAGTCAGGGTCCTCAGGTGTGCATATGGTACATGGTGTTACATTACTTAACACATGGCATTGATGCCTCAGGTGGTGCTGCAGGGCTGCCTCTGTCGGATGCACATACTACACTCCCTGTACATGTTTGGAAGCAGGTTGTGTCATGTTAGGCATCCCTGTTACTATATGAGTGAGTCGGAGGGGTATCAGTCCCAGTGTTCCTACTGAGCCAGTGTATGTGCTATGCGTTGCCTCTTTGCCAAGGCCAGGGCATACTGGGCATGCCTCCTTCTGCCTACTGGGGCAAGGTCAGGTTGTTCCTCCTCCGAGTCACCCTCTGCCTGTGGTGGCCTTGGCAATGGTGGGGGTATGTTTGGCCCAGCCCTATGCTGGTCCTGCTGCAGCTGTTTCTGCAGGATCATATTATGTAGCATAGCACATATCATGATCATTTGGGTACATGTAGTTGGCGTGTACTGCAAGGCTCCACCAGATGTATCCAGACACCGGAACCATGACTTGAGCAGCCCAAACACATGCTCTATGACATTACGTGTTTGTGCGTGTGCCTCATTATGGCATTCCTGTTCGGGTGTGTGTGCATTTCTGATGGGTGTCATCAGCCATGGCTCAAGTGCATAACCTGCATCCCCCACTAGGTGTCCGTGTGGGAAGTCCCCACTGGCAAATGATTGGTACAGCTGCGTCAGATGCCAGATGTGGGAATTGTGGTAGCTCCCAGGGCAGCCAGCACACACATTCATTATTAAGCCCTGGGCATCACACATGACCTGGCAGTTGATGGAGGGGAATTCCTTGCGGTTAATATAGGCTCTACCCCGTTCACCAGCTGGTGCTTTGATGCGTATGTGCGTGCAGTCTATTGCACCCAGTACCTCAGGGTATCCCACTATTTGCTGGAAGAGACACATATTGCTGGCCAATACCTCACGGGCATTGGGGAAATATACATTATCACCAACATGTGCTGACATGGCATCCAGGAACTAGTGCAGTACCCTAGAGGCTGAAGCCTGTGATATCCCCATCATATCACCAGTTGGTCTCTGGAAGGTACCTGTTGCTAATATTCTTAGGCCAACACATACCTTGGTTTCCACTGGGATGGGTTCCCCTCTGTTGGTTCTGTGTGTGAGACGTGGCCTGCACAGCTCAACAATTTGCTGCAGAAGGTCTCTGTCCACTCTGTAGCGCTCTACTATCTCCAGCTCATGTAACCCATGGTAGGTGACCCCGAGCCTGTATACTCTCCTCCTTCTCCTCACTCTGGGTTGTCTGTCAGCATCTGCATTGTCACCACCCTCAGCAATTCGCCTATGCCTGATTATGACAGCTATGGCAGCCCCTAGCATTTCTGCTCTGAGTTCAGCTTTTTTCAGTTTTCAATTCTGATAGCTTACTCCTTTCTTGCAGTATCTCTTGTGAGAAACACCCTGCACTGCTGTTTGCAGTGTTTTAAGTGCTGGGTTGGGCTTCTAGTCTGCCTGTGTAATTGCCTGCTTCCAATTGTTTCCACCAATTAACTCCAGCAGTATCCTCTGGCAGCTTCCCTGTAATCTGGTTGTTTCCTTTTTCCTCTCTGTTTCCTCAGGGGGAGCAATGTGCACACCAGCTTAAGCACGCTCACAGTTACTTAAATGCGCGCACACATCCTTACACGGCGTTACACGTGCGCACACATCCTTACACGGTGTGAACTTAGCTGATTCATGTTAAAACGCACGCACACAGCCTTACACACGTGCACGCCCACGCAAACCGTTGTATACGGTTTGCAACACGCTCCCACATGTTGAACCTGCCTTACACGCGCACACGCCAAGATGCACGTATATCAAGAAAGTTTGAGTGTAGGGATAGTGTGCACCCTCTATTTCTTGACTTTCCTAGTGTTCTGTTGGGACACACCTCTCTCCCTGCTGTCTGTCTGTCATCTGTCACGTTACATTGCCCTCCAATCTGATACATTTATTTCTATCATTCCCCCCCGTGATGTCACCTACCTCTTACTCTGTTCCTCCCCCTTCTATAACTCTTACACTACTCAGAAAGTGCTCATTACCTGTTTGGCAGTGTGATTCAGTATTGTAACTCTCATTTACATAGGATTGCCTAATAATGCTTAGTTACATTTCTTACACGGAGCTTCCCCCCCTTGGCAACCACTACACGGAGGCCATATTGTTTTTGGTCTGCTAGTCCCTGCATTGTCATTCCATGTAATACATTGAACCCACAATTGTGGGCTTATAAGCTTCGGTTTTCAGTTTTAGGCAGCGCACCCGTTTCTTGTGGTGTGCGCTGCAGTTACACATGGAAATCCCACGAAAAAAAGTTATTTAAAATGCTTTTGCAACACTTTTTAATGCCAATGGCCACATATTTGGCCATTGGCATGCTAAATGAAACATATGCACCCTTTATTTGGAGCTGACATAGCTCCGTTGTCAATTTTGCAGAAATGTACTCAGTTGTCAGCTGAGTACATTTCTGCAGCTAACACGTCCGTTACACGGACTGGTTTAGGCTTTTTGGATCGCTCAAATACCTCATTTGCATATCTTTGAGCTGCAAATGAGGTATTGAGCATTTCCACGCCCAGTCCGTGTAAGAGACGTGTTAGCTGTCTCTTACATGGAGGATTGGGCTGTTCCTGGATCGGGAGGCTTACACGGAGGCTTACACTACTCTTGACCTCCGTGTAAGCCTTTGTGAATCCTGCCTTATGTGTATGTGGCAAATACTGTTGACCTTCTCAATGTTTCCTGTTAATGTCATGGTTCCAAGCTTCTAATTTAGAGAGGGCGATGCCTGTCTGAAAGCTGAGATCCTTAATGTCCACATTTTTGTGGTATAACACCACCAAGTTGAAAATCATCACACATTGACATTTTATTTATTTTGCTTTATTCTATGTGCAACATTAGCATTGAGCCTGTGTGTCTGCCAGCACAGTAGCAGTGAAGGACAATTAACTTCAGAAGGAAAAAAACCCTCAAATTTTAATTTGCAGTATCAGTAGCACTCTGGACAGCACTGGCTGTCAAAAAAAGGCACCTGTAATCTAACTTTCCCTGTGGTTCTACGTGCTAATGCAGTAAGATATATGTAACAGCAACAATAATGTCTGGTTTAATGCCAGCTTTTGATATTTGGAAGTTACTATTCCTAGTTAAGCAGATGTTTTGTGCTGGAACCTCAGCTATTGTTATTGGTAATACCACATTTTTATATGCATAATGTAACAGATATGACATGGACTAAAGTGTGAGGGAATAAAATTAACAGAATAAATAATGTAGAAGTATGGATACTTAATCCAAACCATTTAAAATATGTCATAAAGAGTAACCATAACAGTAATACATTTCTTTAAACAATGTGTAACTCTTATATGCACTGTATACAAAATATGTTTATGTAAGCTTCCATGTATCCCCCTCCTTAGCACATGCCATGACATGAAGACATGATGATGTGGAACAGAAATACAAGTGATGATTTGACAAACAATGTTAAAAGCTTGAATGGTTTAGGGTAATGTCATAAATACTGGGTTCAGTGTTAGATATTTAAAAGGCCATCACTTGAATAAATATGCATACTGCTTATGTTTTGTGTGTCTTGTTTGGATTTTTAAATCTGACTTTGCTCTGTACTTGACAATGTACACTGTAGAGTGTCAGTGGTCAGTAGCAGTTAATGAGTTAACTTCTGAAGGCAAAAACTGAAAAAAAAAATTTGGGATACTATAAGTAGAGCAAATGAGACTGGAGATGTTACTCTTCTGTCAGCACTCTAGACAGGACTAAGTGAATAAAATACACCTCTTATTTAACATTCTCTGTGGCTCAATGATTTAACGTGGTAAGTTGTGAGTAACAGCAGAGGAAATGCAGGTTTAAATGCGGGTTACAGATAGTTGTACTAAGAGGGTCAGAATAACCATTGTCACAGACTTTTTCTTAATCATTGAACATGAAGTATAACTGTCAAGATGCAACATGAAATTTACAACACAGCTCTGTGTAATGAATATAAATACTTTTACACTTTGCAGCATGTTAAGCATAGCAATGATAATAATTAAAGTGCACTTGCATATAGGTTCATAGGTTGGTACTAGGCTATCAGCCCTAGGGCCTATACAAGCCTAGCCATAACAATTCCCTGGCTATTTCTTCCCACATTATTTACTTTACTGGACCCCTGTCTAGCAGGGCGACTGACGTGATCCCTGGGGTGAATTTCCTTTCTCCCATCCAATCGTCAAGGTTCCTCTTGAAGAGGTCCAAAGAGGCACTCTGCTTGACATGTATGGGCAATCTATTCCAGAGTCTGGGGAGTCTCTGGGTCAGGAACCTATCCCTCCAGCATGTTTTGTTTATTGTGATGACAAGGTTTAGATCCCTGGAGCGTGTAGCTCTGAGGGATTGGGATTTCTTTAAGTGTAGCATGTCCAACAGCTCTGGGTTTGACATGACCTTGTATGTTAAGCAGAGATCGCCTCTGAGTAGACGATATACGACAGAGTATAGCTGGAGTTTTTTAAGGCGGTCAGCGTAGGGCATCTGCTTTAGGCCTGTGATTCTTTTAGTGAGGTACTTCTGAGGCCTTTCCAGTTGTTGCAGATGTCTTGAGAGGTACATACCAAATGGGGCGTTGTATTCTATAATTATATGTATAATTTTAACTATAGTTATTGAAATAAAATATGACTCTGCATAAGTATTATTAGGTGTGTAGGACTATATGCAATATGTATGTATGGCCCCTTCCTCAACATATTTTACTGAGCTCATTCAAATCAATGCAAAGGAATCTGTTTAACAGCAATAAATAATGGCTTCAATGTATAACTGTGGTAATATAACAAGTCAAAGTCAAACACCTACAGGCTTGTCATAATTAAATCCCCACTAATGTTGAAATTGTTATACCTAAGCTTACCAGCAAGTATGTTAGTTCTTCCATCTCATTAACAGTTAATAAATAGAAATTGGTCTATCATCCTTCTTTGTACTTATCAGTTCAATTCCCAGGTACTATCAGTCAGAGTATGAAAAATGTATGACTCATCAATCCACTGTCCCAATTTATGTAATTTTATGTATTCCCAACACCGATTTTTAGCTACATCATAGAACATGTCATGTGATATCAGTGTGACATAACAGTACATGTATGATTACCATCCACCATAGTAGACAGCATGGCAAAAAGTCACAATATATCATTTCAAATGTAAATCAGATATCATCAGCAAAAAACATTTGAAGATTTTACATTGGAACATGCATAAGTACACTGAGCATCATTCATGGCCAAGTTTTACTGCCGTATTTCATACCTACAGTGTAGTTTGAAGCAATCAAACTTGATTTGTCTGCGAGGCCATTTGTATGGTTTCATTTGTACAACTGCAGTTGGTAAGGTTATCCATAACTGCACAGAGGCTGTTACATGTGAGATACGAATCAAGTTACAATTCTCTGCCTTATTTCCAAATATTCTTCAGAAGACATGGCAGGTGAAGGTAAGGGTGGTGCTCCATTTAGTGCTCAAAGGTGGTGTCATGAGGAGTCCAGGATCTTTGTGGCAGTCCTTGTAAAGTGTTTCAGCCATAGGCTTCTATAGTAGGACTATAGTGAGTCTCAGTACCAGTCTGAGGCTTGGTATGCCTTGGCCAAGGCTATCACCAGTACATGCACTAGTGGACAATCTCATCACCATCATAGTGACATGAACAGGTGCAATAGGACCTCCTGAGCTGATGACAGCAGAATTTGCAGCTGCAAGCACCCTTATGTTGTGTAAGTATAGTGACCCATTACATATTCTTTTTTATTATGCTTCTTGTTTCTGTTTTCTGTTCTGTACATCTGCTAAAGAGATAGCTAGAAATAACTAGAAATAGGGAGGCACATGAGGAAAGACTGGCAAGCCTCTATCAAAGAGGCATGGAGTAAGTATAGCTCAGGTACGAATGCAAGCAAAATTATAATCCATCAGATATTTAGAAAATTTAAAAAAATTTCAGGGCATCAGAGCATTTGAGCTTCACACACAACTGAGTAGGCATACCTTGCCTATGTATCAAGTATACATGTCTGCTCTAATACCTCTTAATTGTTGCCTTAGGCAACATGTAAATCAACTTATCTGTATATGGGTTCAAATCCAAGCAGCAGCAATTAGCTTTTATTACAGAATAATAATGCAAAGTCTATTTTCTGCAATCATTAAATAACATTAACCTTAACATATTTGTAAATGGATGCCTTAAATTGAAATGGATATATCATAAATGCCACAGTCACTTCACTATTTGCTGAATGCCTGTAATAGCAGTGAGACTGATGTAGTTTATGACACATTTATGGGTTCACATTTATATCTAGATGTGCCAAAGTTTACTATATGTAAGGGTCAATTTCATTATATTTTCAAATATTAAAATAACATGGAATTGATGGTATTTTATGTTTTCTCTCCCCCAACCCTGTATCTCTTTTTTTGGAAAACATTCCTGCTGCAACACAAATGGCCATTAGCACAAGAAATTAGAATGACCACTGGGGACTGGACCACCATCCATTCACCGGTGGCTGTAATGACACCACTACAGGCTGCACAAACACCCAGCACACCTGGGTACCAACCTGTCAGTGTCCCTCCACCACTCCTGCACTACCTGCTCCAGCAGCATTGGGTTGGTCAGCCCTGGGAGCTGATGCCGCGGTAACCAATGGGAATAGTATTAGTGGAGGTGCTTACACGGCTAGTGGAGGACATTATAGAGAGGGGTCTTCATTCCTGAATTGGTAGAACTGAGATTAGCAATACTGATGCCTCATGCAACACTGACCCAGGTGTTTGCGACAGGTGACAGTGATGACAGTTCTGAGTGTGAAAACAAGATTCTCACTGTACTCATGCTGGACAAAGATGTGCCTCCACTGTTCCCTACCTATCTCCAGTCATGGAGTATCCCAACCTTTTCTGTCCATCATCATCTGTCTGTCATGTATAGCCTGTAAGTCTGTGCTTATTACCTGACCTACTCTACCTTTTTAACCCTCATATTCTTAACCACTGTCCGCAGCACGCCTTGCTGTAGACAAAAAGAGAAAAAAAAGAAAGAAGGCACCTGTCTCACAAAAATATGCTCCATCAGCAGCTCTTACCTTTTTTGCTTATATGTCTGCTTGGCACACTTAACTTCATCCATTTGTCTGTACAACATTATTCAGTTGTTGTCACCCATCTCTGACTATCCAAGCTCATCAAATTCAACAAGTACGCATTTATCTTGTGAAGAAGGGGATAGCTAAGGCACTGTCCCACCAACACTGTGCACATTCCTCTATTTTTCCCCATGTTTCTTTCCCTCTGCTTGCCCCCTATATTCACCAGTTTCCTATCAACTGTTTTCACATATTTAATCTGGTAAAAAATAAAATCCTACATTAAACACATGGCCAGAGACGGCCCATAGAAAACCCATCAGTTTTTGTCCTCAGCATTTGTGTGATGCTTGGCATCCCTCATCAATGTTAAATAATGGTAAATGGCATTTGACATCCTATAGTTATACCTTCGACTGCACTGATATGTTTAACTCCATTGTGCTATTGAAATACAGACTGATAGAAGTATTGTAACATAGTTACTCTTAAATGCTTATTAGGCTGCTAAATGTAATGTACCTTAAGGGATGAAAACTCAAAAACTGCTAAGGAGAAGGCACAGCAGACACAGACACCAATGTTTTTAGCGCTTTTGTTCTGTTTATTAACTAGAACTTCTTCAGGTTTTGAGGATACTCACCTGATGGATAGAAATAAGGAGTTCCAGGCCTCTAGCAAGATGGTACGAGTACAGAAAATGCCCAGCAGATTTGATAGGTTTGTAGACAGACAGGAGTTTTTGATCATCGGATTGTAATGACCGACTGACAACATAGTTGTGTCGAATGTTATTTAGTGCTGAGCAAGAAGATGGATTCAGGATAATTTTATAGGTGGTAAGAAGGTGTGTATATGGTAGATGATGGGGTAGTTCCAACCAGTCTAACACTTTTTAGTGCTATACAGTGGTGAGATCTGAAAGAGGTATTTGCTGCAAATTTAGTAACTTTGCTATACTATTGCTCAAGTTTTGATTTTTGTAATGCCTGAAAGTTAGTAAGGATGGGAGCACCATAAAGAAGTGTGGGGAGGAGATAAGTAGTGGCAAGTGCAACTTTACTTGCATTGGTGAGAATGCTTTTGGGTCTATAAAGCATCCCTAGTTTTTGATAAGTTGTTCTTATGCAATTTTGTATATGCAGATTGAATTTATGATTATCATCCACTTTGATTGACAGTAATTTGCTATGAGTAGTGACATCAATGGTTGTATTATTGAGAGAGAGAGGGGAGGACTTAAATTTTTGTTTTTTCATTGGAGAGAGATTTGGTGGGAAAAATAGTAATTTGTTTTTTTAGGGTTGAGCATGACTTGTGAGTTAAAAGCCATGTTTCAGTGGCCGTTAAAGCTTCCTGAGTAATTTTTTGGAGGTATGCCATGATGTCAGATGTACAAATGAGTATGATGTCACCTGAGTAATGTATTAGGGAGGCCTGTTGTGTGGACATGTGGAAGGTGTTGGTGAAGATGATAAAGAGGAGGGGAACAGCGATAGAGCCTTGTGGTACACAGGTGGTGATGGAAGGTAAGGAGAGAGCATGGAGTGCCATTTTACTGACTGATTCCTATTGAACAGGTAGCTTTTGAACCACAGAAGGGTGGAGTAAGAGAGACTTAGTGAGGATATTTGAAGTAGACATTTACTGTGATAGTGTCAACGGCATTAGACAAGTCTGAAAATAAGGATGAAACTTGTTTGCCATTATCTCTAGCTTTGTTGACAGTATCTATATAGGTTAGAAGGGCACTGCTAGTACTATGGGAAGGATGGAGGTCATGTTGTGTAGGGGATAGGATTTCTTCCTTCAGGAGATAGTTTAGCAATTGTTTTTGAATACATTTTTCAAGTATTTTGGAGAGGGGGATAAGATTACTATAGGTCTAAAGTTATTAATGTCTGTTGAATTTCCTCTTTTGTGCAGAAGGATAACATGTGACTTCTTCCAGAGAGAGCTGGAATGTGGGATTCCTGGACTGACCTATGTATAAGGATTATGATAGGGTAGGCAATGTTATCGGCTATTATTTTAAGGTACTCAGAAGGCCATCATATGAAGTAAAGTATGGTTTGAGTTTGTTTAAGAGTAGTTTTATATAGGATGTGGGCACATGTTTGAAGGTGAAAGTGGATGAGGTGATACATCACTGTTGGTCAGGGTTAGGATTAGATGTTGGGGAATCCTTAAGAGATTATAGATGCTCTATTATCTATGAAATAGGAGTTGAATTGCATTGTGGTTTCGAGTGATGCATTATTGGGAGAGGGGTTAGGGTTGAACTTATGGCTGGGATGCAATATTTCTTTAATGGCTGTCCAGAATTTTTTTAAGGTTGTGTTTACTATTAGTCTGAAAGTTATTATAGTATATTTTTTGTCATCATTAATTTGCTTTTTAGTACGATTGCAAGCTGTCGTTGAGGCCAGGTGGTTTCCCTGCATCAAGTATAAGTTGCCAAAGGAGTTCTCCGTACTCTAAAGTTGTCTCCCAGTCACCTCCTCTGGTATCTGGTGTCACTTGCTCTAGCACCATAAATTTAAGCTCCATTCTAGGGCAAATAATTGAATGTTTGTAAAAGGCATTACTTTCCCTTTCCTTAGAGATGTCGTAAAGGTGCTCATAGATTCTCTTTCTTAAAGGTCTTTCAGTTTTTCCTACATAGAAACTGGAGCAAAAGGTGCATACCCCTAAATAAACCACCCCTTTGGTTCCACAATTAAAGTGACTGCTAGGACTAATAAGGAATTTTCTTGATGGGATATAGAAGGTTGAAACATTTGCAATAGCATTACACTGCTTGCAAGCACCACATTTAAAGGTGCCCAACCTAGAATGGTTTGATGTTAATCTTGGAGCACACTTCTTTTCAAACAATTCCTTAAGGTTGACACCTCTTTTCCTTACAAAATTAGGGTGTGGTTGCACTAGGTTGTTCAATTCATCATGTAGAGTAAGAACCGGCCAGTGTCTACATATCACGCTTTCAATATCCAGAGAACTGAGAGAATAAGTGTAAATAAAGCGACTAGACTGTTCCATATTGCCCTCGGTATTGACCTCGGATGTCTGTGGAAACCCCTTACCCAACAAAGGTGGACATTTGTTGTCTCTGTTATCAATAATTTCTTGTGCTAAACAAGTCACTAAAGAGTTAGGATATCCCCTCTCAAGAAATAATGATTTCAACAAATCGATTTCAGCCAAGAAATCAGCAATTGTACTACACATCCTGGAAGCACGAATAAACTGTCCCTTGATAATACCTTTCTTTTGGTGAAAAGGGTGTCCGCTATCAAAGTATAAGTAAGAATTGGAAAAAGTTGGTTTCCTAAAAAGCTTAGAATGAAAAGTACTATTGGAATTGTCCTTGTATAGAGTTACATCAAGGTAATGTAGCACATTGTCACTGACATTGTTTGTGAAAGATAAAAAGGGGGTGGTGGAATTGAGATAGTGGAAAAAGTCATAAAACTGATTCAGGGTACCATTCCATAATATGCAAATGTCATCCAGGTACCTCTTGTAATGTGTTATATGCTGGACCCAGGTAGTTGAAAATATAAACTTCTGTTCCCATTTGTGCAGTATTACATTAGCATAGAGGGAGGCACAAGAGGCACCCATGGCTACCCCCTTCTTTTGTCTGTAAAGTTCTCCATTAAAGTGGATAAAGTTGTTCTCTAAAACTATTTCCATAAACTCCACTATCAAGCTGGTAACTCTGTTCCCTAAATGGGCTTCATTTGTTAATACCTCATTAAACCAATCCAAACCAATAGAGTGAGGAATACTAGGAAACAGCTCCACTATGTCGATGGTAATCATTAACAATTCAGGCTGATAGAAGAGTGGTTGGATAGCTTTGAGAAAATCCCAAGAATCTTTACAAATGTTACCCAAAGAAGAAACAAAACTCTTGGTTATGTGGTCAATGAATTTTCCAAGTGGCTCTGTTATACTCCCCGCTCCAGAAACAACAGGTCTAAATTTCAACGGGTTTAATCCCTTGTGTACCTTCGGGATCCCAAAAATTACTGGGGTTCTGGGTTTGTTAAAGTGCAGGTAGTTGAAAAGTCTTTCATTAATGACACCCTGCAGTAGGTGGTCGGTAAGTAAAAATTTGATTTTAGACATGGCCAAATTCACCTCATTCCTAGAAACTATCTCATACTGTTCTGTGTCCTGCAACATTCCATAAAGGTGGGTGTCATAGTCAGAATTATACATAAGAACCACACCACCACCTTTATCAGGTTTCATAACCCTGATATTTTCTTTCTTAAGATGGTTAACTGAACAGACCTCATCTGTGCTCAAATTAGTAGTAGGTGTGTGTAAACCTTGCGAATGTAGAATCCTAAGATCTTTTTCTACCAATTCTTCAAACACTTTGATAGACGGATGTGTAGGAGGGTTGAATGCACTGGTTCTAGAAAGTTCATTGTTAACATGTGTTTGCCCTTTGAAATATAAAGTGAGGTTTAAATGTCTTACAAAAAGTTTCAGGTCAACAAGGGCATTGGCTAAATTAAATGAACGTAAGGGTACAAACTGGAAACCCCTAGTAAACAATCCAAAAGTAGAGTGATTCACATCTAAATCTGTGTAATTATAAATCACAAAATTGTCCTTTTTAATAATAGAATAATTGTCACCATCCTCGTGGCAACATTCTTCTAAAATGCTCCTGTCATCCATAATATTGTCTTCCTCTATTTGTATCTGTTGTTCCATCCCTGTTGGTAGTGTCTCAACCCCCTCCCGCCGTTCTGTCGGGGGGTTGTTGAAAATCCTTGTTGACCTGAAACTTTTTGTAAGACATTTAAACCTCACTTTATATTTCAAAGGGCAAACACATGTTAACAATGAACTTTCTAGAACCAGTACATTCAACCCTCCTACACATCCATCTATCAAAGTGTTTGAAGAATTGGTAGAAAAAGATCTTAGGATTCTACATTCACAAGGTTTACACACACCTCCTACTAATTTGAGCACAGATGAGGTCCGTTTAGTTAACCATCTTAAGAAAGAAAATATCAGGGTTATGAAACCTGATAAAGGTGGTGGTGTGGTTCTTATGTATAATTCTGACTATGACACCCACCTTTATGGAATGTTGCAGGACACAGAACAGTATGAGATAGTTTCTAGGAATGAGGTGAATTTGGCCATGTCTAAAATCAAATTTTTACTTACCGACCACCTACTGCAGGGTGTCATTAATGAAAGACTTTTCAACTACCTGCACGTTAACAAACCCAGAACCCCAGTAATTTTTGGGATCCCGAAGGTATACAAGGGATTAAACCCATTGAAATTTAGACCTATTGTTTCTGGGGCGGGGAGTATAACAGAGCCACTTGGCAAATTCATTGACCACATAACCAAGAGTTTTGTTTCTTCTTTGGGTAACATTTGAAAAGATTCTTGGGATTTTCTCAAAGCTATCCAACCACTCTTCTATCAGCCTGAATTGTTAATGATTACCATCGGCATAGTGGAGCTGTTCCCTAGTATTCCTCACTCTATTGGTTTGGATTGGTTTAATGAGGTATTAACAAATGAAGCCCGTTTAGGGTACAGAGTTACCAGCTTGATAGTGGAGTTTATGGAAATAGTTTTAGAGAACAACTTTATCCACTTTAATGGAGAACTTTACAGACAAAAGAAGGGGGTAGCCATGGGTGCCTCTTGTGCCTCCCTCTACGCTAATGTAATACTGCACAAATGGGAACAGAAGTTCAACTACCTGGGTCCAGCATATAACACATTACAAGAGGTACCTGGATGACATTTGCATATTATGGAATGGTACCCTGAATCAGTTTTATGACTTTTTCCACTATCTCAATTCCACCACCCCCTTTTTATCTTTCACAAACAATGTCAGTGAGAATGTGCTACATTACCTTGATGTAACTCTATACAAGGACAATTCCAATAGTACTTTTCATTCTAAGCTTTTTAGGAAACCAACTTTTTCCAATTCTTACTTACACTTTGATAGCGGACACCCTTTTCACCAAAAGAAAGGTATTATCAAGGGACAGTTTATTCTTGTTTCCAGGATGTGTAGTACAATTGCTGATTTCTTGGCTGAAATTGATTTGTTGAAATCATTATTTTTTGAGAGGGGATATCCTAACTCTTTAGTGACTTGTTTAGCACAAGAAATTATTGATAACAGAGACAACAAATATCCACCTTTGTTGGGTAAGAGGTTTCCACAGACATCCGAGGTCAATACCGAGGGCAATATGGAACAGTCTAGTCGCTTTATTTACACTTATTCTCTCAGTTCTCTGGATATTGAAAGTGTGATATGTAGACACTGGCCGGTTCTTACTCTACATGATGAATTGAACAACCTAGTGCAACCACACCCTAATTTTGTAAGGAAAAGTGTGCTCCAAGATTAACATCAAACCATTCTAGGTTGGGCACCTTTAAATGTGGTGCTTGCAAGCAGTGTAATGCTATTGCAAATGTTTCACCCTTCTATATCCCATCAAGAAAATTCCTTATTAGTCCTAGCAGTCACTTTAATTGTGGAACCAAAGGGGTGGTTTATTTAGGGGTATGCACCTTTTGCTCCAGTTTCTATGTAGGAAAAACTGAGAGACCTTTAAGAAAGAGAATCTATGAGCACCTTTACGACATCTCTAAGGAAAGGGAAAGTAATGCCTTTTACAAACATTCAATTATTTGCCCTAGAATGGAGCTTAAATTTATGGTGCTAGAGCAAGTGACACCAGATACCAGAGGAGGTGACTGGAAGACAACTTTAGAGTATAGAGAACTCCTTTGGCAACTTAGACTTGATGCAGGGAAACCACCTGGCCTCAACGACAGCATAAATATTAGCAGTGTGCTTAGGTTGAGGACGGCCCGGCTATAGGGCCGTTTACACTAGTTATGCAACAGATTGTAATGGGGCCACATCACGATATTGCACACTTGTCCTTGTTTGTTCATATTGAGTTCACAATGTACATGCATCATTATAATGCATCACGTCTTGTTGAACATTATATATTAAATATTATATATTTCATATATTTTTACAAGTATATAAATATTATATTATATATCCTATATACATTGTTATTTATTGAAAGGTGTCATTAGGTTTAGATTTTAGTATGTTGCAGTTGCATTTTTGCATTTTTATTTTGGTTTCTAATGGATCATTCATTATGAAATGTCACTATTTATTTGTCCTATTCTATATTCACGCATATATTCTTTTTGCCATTGCAGCATATATGGTTACACACACATTTTAAAGTAATATTTATATTTATATATTAATATATATATCTTCTGTGTTTTTAGCATTTTAGTAAGGAAAGGTATTTTAACGACCTTAATTAATTGGTTCAGTTATTGAGTTAATTACTCAATTAATTATTTTAACATGTGACTCTAAGATTTGTATTTATTCAAGTAAACTGCACTACACTGTTAACTTGATAAAGCTCGGTATTTACAGAGCGAAAGTGCTCGTTTTATGTTGTTTGTGGACACCTAATAAAGGATTTGTGAAGCTTCTGGTTTACGCTTCCTAGCTGTGGATTTAGCTTTTTATCGACCCTGTTCTTTTACTGTTTTGGTGATAACTGCTAAGTATGTCAGATAGTACTTAGTGGCATAATTTAGTAACTCCAACATAATGATATGCATTTCATGACTTAATAGAAACATTTACATGTACCCTTTATTATTTTGTTCACAATGTACAACTTTAAAGCAAAAATGACTTCATCACCAATTCTTGATGTGTGCCACGCTGCAAATGTGTCCCAAAGTTTGAGTGGACCTATGGTTTTGTGGTGGTAGTTGATGTTATTGTAGTCATTGTTGACCTACTTATAATCATGCTCATTACAATGACAGTGTGGATGTGGACCCTTTAAAACACATGAACATGCACCCACAAAACAAAGTAATCAGTGTTATGAGATAGTTCTTGGTGTTTGTTCTCTTTTGTCAAAACTTAATAGATTGGCCTTTGGAAGGTTAGAGTTATTGACCTATGCACGGATGACAACATTTGTTACAGACCAGGGTACAGCTGGTGTAGTTGGAATGTAAATTTTCAACAGTTCACTAAATAATATACATTAATGTTTAACCTGTTTATAATTTATTTTAATGTTGTGTCATACAGGTATTACCAATGTGTTCAACAAGTTTCAGTTCAAGACAAAATGTGATGTATAAAATGACCCTATAGTGCGTATGCATGTGTAGGTATATATAGATTTTTGTATTTCAACATGTATGGTGTGGCAGTTGCAGCAGGAAGGACACACGTAATATGACTGAATACACTCACACAAATGCATTATACTTAAGTAATCTTAAAATGACAGGTGATACATTTCCCAGGTAAGTGATGTCATTATACAATACTTACGGGTTTTAAGCGGTTTTGGCCTAAATCTTCTACAGACACCTATCCATTTGTGGGTTTTTACCACACCTGCATACATCGTATGCATAGGGATATACTGACATTCCTACACAAGCAACCTTATTCATGTGTATGCTTGTATATATATCAGATGATCCTGCCCCTTATTTTGCACTGTGTACATCTCATATCTTTTACACTCAGACAGCTGAATGCACAGATATCAGCACACTGTTCTGTTGATATGCTGGTCGAAGTGACAGTTCTGTTTATGTTTCAGGTCCTTATGGATTACAGTACATAAATACACAAAATGTATAAACAGTCCCACTTTCTACCATTCATAACATGCATGTTGACGCCACAAATGCTTGCTTTCTGAATTAATATTATTATTGGAATGATTTCACACATATGCACAATTCTTCTTCTCAGTATGTCCTCATTTTACATGTGCATTTCCATTATAACTCCAATATTGTTTCCTTCATACATATAAGGCAATGAAAGACTTAAAATCTTTAACCTGTATGAATGCTGTCATATGTAAGTTATTTCCCTTAATTACTCTCGCAGTATACATGACAATGGTACTGTAGTCACATGCATGTGCTCCACAGGTGGAGCTAGGTATTCTCAATCTACTCCAATACCTGCATTTTTTCTGAGCATGTTTCTGGAAATGTAGAGTGGAAGCTGTACATAATTTTTATAACTGCCTCAACTATTGTATAGTGTACATCTTATACAAAACATAAATTTACAAGTAGCAACAGCTGAAAATAACACTCCTTTTTTGAAGTGCATAGAGCAGAAGTTTGAGAGTTGAGTATACTTTTTAAATGATAGGTGGGTACAGGTGCGTAGCACTCAACCTCTTTGCACAAAAAATCTGGAGAAAGCCAAAAATAATGGAGGGGGACAAAGCCTCAAAAATAGGGACAAATTTTAAATAGTGCTGTTATAAACTTAGAGAGTAGCTAGAATAAAAGTCTTGTGTTAGCCTACATTTTCTCAAGGATATGAATTTAAAACTCAAATGTTTTTCATTATTTAGTGATTTCATTCCTCACTTATTTGCCACAAAAATCCAGAAAACTACGAATTTTATGAGGAACAGGCTAAAAATATGAGGCAAACATCTGAACATTCTGTGAGAATCTGGACAGTTAGGTATGAAAGGTGGTGGAGGGGGCACCAGCATAATGTTTGGTCCAGAATATGAATGTCCAGATACACACCAGATGTGCACCACCTGCAGTGTATGCAGCGTCCCCTAATATATCTGCTTCCTTGCCAGCTGTTAGCTCACTTCTCTACTTCAACAGCTTTTTACATGCATCATATTTACTCCCTTTGTTATACTGCTCCTCATTAAGCCCCTTGCCCCTTAATCATATAATTCAAGTTGCCCTTTCCTTGTATTGTGTTGTTTGCACATGCCCAGCTACTGAGGCTAAGCTTATTTTATAATCTGTGCTTGAACCTATATGCAACTCAGCGTGGTTGCTAGCAGGTGCTCTGACAATGAACAGCTGCTGCTCGACATGTAGGGTTGTTAGCGGTTTGCATGGTTGATAAGCAATGCTACTCGTCATGCTAAGATGAACGAATGTGTAGTATTAGCACAATGTGTCCACACTTGTTAATGAATCTCTGGGTTAGTTTTGGACTAAATGCTTCACATTTGAAATAGTCTGAGATATCTCAGCATGCTGTAGATGGAAGGGGAACTGTTATGGATGCTCACTTTAAGGTTACTCTACCATGTAATAAAGCTGGGACCTGCAGCAGCAGCTTTATGAGAATCCAACATACATAAAATTGTAAAATAATATATCTAAAACCATGGAAAATACAGTAAATACCAAAGCTGGGGCATTTCTAAATTTGCAATGACTAACACAAAAATAAATAAAAAAAATAGCAACGCTCATAATAGAGCAGACATAATGTGATCACAAAGTATGTAATAGTGAGCATTAGATGCCACAAAATATATGCATTGCTCTGAAATGGCCTCTACCAACGGTAGCCTTGATGAATTCAAGCACTCGGAACAGCCGTTATTGACACTAATGTTTTCATCTGCTTTGATCCAGTAAGTCCAGTAACCATGAGCTTGATTTTCTCATTGTCCATTTGCAAGATGTATACAGACCTCGGGAACTATTGCCCCATTAGCCTGATGAGTCTGATTTGCAAAGCTATGGAACGCATCATCATGCACTTAATAAACAAGGATACAGGGAATCTCCAAACTCTAGTTCCTACACAGTTTGGTTTTGTGAAGGGTAGGTCATGCCTGCTCAACTTGGTTGACGTCTTTGGGTCAGTCACCAGAGCTGTGGATGAAGGAGAGGTGGTTCATACAGCCTACCTTGATCTGGCCAAAGCCTTTGATACCATTCCCCAGTCAGGAATCATAGAAAAACTCACTAAGCTAGGCATCAACCTCTATATCACTAGGTGGGTTGCAAACTGGCTCACAGATAGAACCCACAGTGTGAAAGTAGCTGACTGCAAGTCAGACTGTTGACCAGTCATGAGTGGAGTCCCACAAGGTTCAGTCCTGGGTCCTCTCCTGTTTGGTATCTACTTCCCTGAAGTCCAGACCAACACGAAGGGACTCTGGCTGACAGAGTTCGCAGACGATTGCAAGTTGGGAGCTATTATTAACTCCCCAAGTGATGCTGACATCCTACAGAAAAGCCTCAATGAGACCAACGACTGGTGTCAGAACCATGGCCTTAAGCTCAATGCCAAAAAAATGTGTTGTCATCCCCCTTGGGAAAAACACGGTTCCCTTGAATTACCACAGCAATGGTAGTCCACTGAACACAGAAGGCGTTATAAGAGATCTAGGAACACAGGTTGACAGCAACCTCTCTTTTGACCACCACATTGCCACTGTGGTCAGAAAGTCCTTCTATGTGGCACATCTCATTACTAAGGGTTTTTGATCCAGGAAGAAAGAGGTCATTGTCTCCCTCTACTCTTCCCTCATTAGGCCAGTCATCGAGTACAATGCCCCATTTGGCATGTACCTCACTAGACACCTGCAACAACTGGAGAGGCCGCAAAAGTACCTCACAAAGAGGATAGTAGGCCTTAAACACTTGTCCTATATGGACAGACTCAAAAAACTCCAACTATTCTCTGACTCATATTGCCTACTTAGAGGCGATCTCTGCTTGACTTACAAAGCCATGTCTGACCCAGCTCTGTTAGAAATGCTACATCTAAAGAAATCCCAATTCCTCTGCACCACACGTTCCAGAGACCTCAACTGCATTACCACAGTCAACAGAACATGCTGGAGGGACAGGTTTATAACCCAGAGACTGCCCATGCTATGGAATAGACTTCCCATACATGTCAAGCACCTCACTGGACCTCTTCAAGAGAAATCTTGATGAGTGGATGGGAAATAGAAAATTCACCCCGGGGATCACTCCAGTGGCTCTACTCAACAAAGGCACTAGGAACTAAGGTTGGGTGGCATGATGCCAGGGTAATCCTATGGGCTAGGCTTGTAAAGGCTCCAGGGCCATTAACCTAGTACACACCTATGAACCTATATGAATTTTATGAAGTTGATTAAGCAATAATGATTTCAAGTCATTCTGAAAAGAAGTACTTGTGACTAGAGGAAATGAATAAAACCTAATAATAATAAAAATCCAGGAAATGAAAAACGTCAAAACCTTTAGAAAAATCAGAATAATTGCTGTTGTGGAGGGAAGGTAATAGGGTAGTATTTATGGGTGGGTGGCGTAGAAGTATTAGTATCCATTAATGTCTCTAATATATAACACCTTCTAAGGTGTCCCTCATACCCCTCTTCTGATTATAAGTATCTAAGTAGCCTTAACCTCCATACATCAGTTTACATGAATGTTTACATTAAAAACGTTTACATTTTTTTATCCCACCCTCTGCTGACTTCAGGTTCCTTCATTTCCAGCTTGCCATAATCTCATCCTTTATGGCTCCCACATCCTGGCAGGCTCTTTGATGTGACCTACACCAGGAGGCTTTCCCTGTCTGGAAAGGTCTTACACTAGGAGATCCCTTTTTGTGCGTACCCTAAGGGGTATGTACCTGCCAGCACTACAGAGTAGGATGGGCCAGCCAATGGCTACATTTGGCAAGGTTGGTCACAGTCAGTAGCCTGAGGGTGTGCTCTGCCCTATGCCTATTGGGTGGCAATGCCTCTAATGTTTTCCTGCCTTTCCCAACCTGGCATCATGTCTATGAGCTCTTCCCTTTGCTCAGAGTCCCCTACAGAAATGCTCAACATGGTTCCCCACCTCAGTATAGGCACGGCAATCTTCTCTGTGAGCAGAGTCAAATGCCTGAACTGCTAGTCAGCCTCTGATCTTCTTGGTCATAGCCAGGGCTTTATTTCCCCTATGCCACCCAGCTGGCTAAGACCAGTTTAATTTAAATATGCAGTGCATATAAAACTTTAAACTCAGTTGTCAGAGCTGTATTCCAGTCATCTAACCTTTTCCTGTTGTAGTGATTAGGATACATACAACAGTAAATAAGTATTGCCTCTGTCTATTGACAGACCTTATATGTGTGTCTCTAATTTTTCAAGTTTCTTCAATTTATTTTCTTTTTTATGCACTAGCATAACAAATCATGAGTCACAGCACAATGCCAGATAGATTACATTTGTACTCTGTTACATTATTAATTGATTTATCAAAGACATTAGTAAATTCAGAAGAGCCGCTTGTGTTGATCAAAGGAAAATGTTTGCAGTTTCTTTCATCCATAAACATTTGGAATACTGGAAAGTCCCTAGGGAAAACTATTTTGCTTACAAGGATTACAGCACCATTGTTAACAAACAGACCTTGAGAACACCTGGAGCTGATTGCTTTGTTCTGAAAGTTATCAAACATATGCTGTTACCCGTGTTTGAAGACATCAAAGCATTTTACAAGTTCATAAAATTAATCATCACAATTGGCAAACTGATAATGTGGCCAGCTGTGCATAACTAAATGCGATGTATAAACGTGAAAATGTATCCTGATGGTTTGTAAATAAGTACCTAAACTGGATCTAAGCAGTAATTAAATAACTTTTTGTTATATTGTAATAGAAAGCCAGCTATTATATCTCATATTCTATGGCAGTCCTTTTATTTTAATCCATATTAATAAGTGAGCGTAGCTATGAAACTGCATGATAGTTAATGTTTTGGGATTAAAATAAATAAATATAAACTGTATTTTGAAAAGGGCACCATAGTTGTAAAGTTTAGATGCACGCATTAAGATTACAGTTCTTGATGTTCTGTTCAACTAGCAATATTCAATTCAGTTTCAGTATTGCTGGTCATAAAGAAGAGGCTTGAGTCTTGCTTGTTGAGAAAGCAACCAAAATAATAACTAAAACATTGAGTGCATGCAATATATTTTTGAAGCCCCTAAACTGTGAAGCTCCATATATGGAAATAGAGATTTACTTGCTCCTTTTGCTAAGGTGCAACAACCTCAGAAGTGGAGGTAACTGGGGCACAGCCCCCTCCTCTACAGAAACACTGCCTTAAATTCCCAAATTTTGCACTAACAAGGATTTGTACTTTGGGAGTTTGCACTTTTGATAGGAAATTCCTGGTATTCTTTTCAAAATGCAGTGGTATTTCAGAGCTGTTACAATGACGTGCTCAGTAAATTTAGCTGCAACATCTTTAGTATTTAGTATTTATGCCTGGCATACAGGGCATTCTCAGACCCCACTTTGATGGACCTACTGCATATCCACAAAACAAACAGCACCAGAATTACCCGTTCTAAAGACTTGAACCTTGCCTGCAATATAAATAGTGTAGATCAGTGTGTATATTGTACCTAGTCAGCCAATGTAGCTAGAAAGCACATGCATATGTTACTGAGCACATGCAAGATTAGTGCCATTTTGTATAGTCATTCAGTGTGAGTGCTAGCTTGAATGGAGATGTACATACGAGTGTGTAAGAAGTAACGAGTGAGTCAGTTTGAAGTATATGTTCTAATTATAGCTCCTGATGTGTTTATGTACAATAAATGACTTGAACCCATCTCGTGCCTCAGTGTCTCATTTGAATATGTGAGACATGCAACATGGTGTTAAAGCAGCTAACAAACCATGAAGCGCTCAGATAGAAGTTGAGTAATATACAGGAGCAAACTTGCAAAGAGGTCAGTGGTTATTCAAAAGTACTTAAATTCATTTTAAATGATTTTCAGTTGCCAAACATGTCTCATAGCATTTGAAGTGTTCAAAATAATTACTGAGGTATTCAAAATGTTCAAAACAGCGATAATATGACTAAAGTATTTGAAATAATCTCCAAAGTGTTTAAAATGCTTAAAAAGGCTACAATGTCCCAATTCTTCACAATGTATGACTTTTTTGCTGTAACTAAGATTTTTTAAAGTGTCCGGAGTGTTTGAGGTATTCACACTGTTAAAATAAAGCATTTCTGGAGAGACTGTTGTGCATTTGAGCAAAATTACAAGTACCAAGTCTATACTTATGTTTAAAAGAACTTTGTTGTTATGGCAGAGGGATTTTGCATACCTGAACCACTGGTGGTTGAGAATAATATTGCAGAGAATTGATGAGTGTTTGAGCAAGAATATGATATTTTCATACACGCTGCATTTTCTGATAAAAATGCATGTACAAGAGCATTTGTACTTCTCAATTTAGCTGTCTCAGAGGCCATTAAGTGAGAAAGTTCATTGGTGTATGCACCTGCTGTATATGCAGGGGAGGGGGAGAACCACCATACTGTGATACAGGCTGAAATGCCTGAAGACCCTGAGTGCTTAAAACATAAATTTAGAGACATGTGTAACCCTCAAATGAATATTACAATGGAAAGGCACAAATTTTACACAAGGAATCAAAAGCCTGTTGAAACTGTTGCAGCATACATTACTGACTTAAGAAATAAAGCTAAGACATGCAGATTTGGTAATCTAAGAGATGAGTTGATAAAAGAATGCCTTGCATGTGGTGTTGATAATGAGGTAGTGAGAAAGATTTTGCTTTGAGATAGTGAATTAAGATTGAGCAAAGCCATTGAGATTTATCAAATATATGATATGTTTATGAATGGGAAAAGCATGGTTGCAGTACCTGTTAGTGCAAATGTTGATAGTGTGCAATAGAAAGTTAAGATGGAAAAGAAATATTAAATGAAGAGCAGTGCCACACCCAACCTCATTGTTAACTGACGCAATTGTGGAGGCAGTCATGAACCTGAATGGGAAAAGTGTTTAGCTTTTGGTCGCAAAGTCACAAATGTAAAAAGTGGAATCATTTCAAAAAGGCTTTGCAAGTCTATGTTAAAAGAAAGTATTTAAAGAAGCAAGTAGATCAGATAGAGACTGTAACAAACTGTGAGAACTGTGAGCAGACTTTCTATGTTGATGGTGTCTCTGTGACAGATGAAACAGTTAATACAGTACACTGTCAGTTGTCAGCAGAGAGTGAAATAGTTTGTACTGTAGGAATTAATGGGAAATCTGCAGATCTTAAAGTAGACACTGGATCTAAGTGCAGTGTTCTATCAGCATAAATGTTTGCTAAAGTAAAAGATGGTGAGCAACTTGTCTCAGCAAAGTGTGCAAAACTAGTTGCTTATGGTGGTGAAGAGAGTCAGACTGATGGCGCAGTAGTTGTTTCATGCCATTCTGCTGGAAACAGCTATGACTTGCAGTTTTACATAGTCAAAAGACACGTGCAGTCATTGTTAAGCCTCAACGATAGTCTGAGAATGGGACTGATTTAATTTAATGAGAGGCCCACCATACAAGTCTGAATAACAATATCATATTCACTAAAAATGTTCTGTGTAAAACTGATATTTTCAAAGATGAGTTTGGTAAACTTCCAGTCACATATTCCATGAAGTTAAGTCCAGTTGTCAGACCAGCACAGAGGATTCCAGTAACAAAGCAGAGCAAAGTAAAAGCAGAACTAGAAAAAATGGTGAATTTAGGTGTCCTTACTCCAGTAGAAGAACCGACTGAATGGGTATCCTCCATGGTCATAGCTCATAAGAAAAGCTTAGAGGATATTCGAATATGTATTGCTACAAGAGACAAAGCACTTAAGCGTCCTCATCATCCAATGCATACAGTAGAAGAGGTAGCCACTCTCATGCCAAATTCCACTGCTTTCTCAGTCTTAGATGCAAAATGGTCTTTTTGGCAAATTTCACTGGATCGCAAATCTTCATTGTTAACTACATTCAGTACACCATTTGGTAGATATAGATTTTTGAGAATGCCATTTAGAATTAATTCTGCCAATGAAGTCTTTTAACATGCCATGGAACTATTTTTTTTCTGGTTATCCATGTGCTATTATAGTAGATGATATTATTGTTGGAGGCAATGGTAAATGCTTACTTGGACATTTAGATGGGGAAGAGGAAATCTTTCCCTGGTTTGACGCCTGTGTGTCTAATGGACAGAGGCAACCTGTAAATGTTTGATCTCCAAAGCCACTGCTTACACTTATTGAGGGTACCAGAACTTGTCAGAGATTTGGGATGCATGGCTAGGCTTAAAAAGGCCCTTGCAGTTGCTAGCCTAGTGAACACCTATGAACCTATGTGATGCACAAAGTCAATTCATTATTTATTGATCAAGCTACAGGTATAAAATATTTACAGGGAATGATTGATGCAGCCTTGTATTGCCTCTCAGTCACTTAGCTTGTGTCCTCAAACTCTGTTTAATCTCATTATATATTTTTAAGTGGCTCCCACCTGGACTCTTTGCATTAACATATAGTACTTAAATGCTTTATAAAGGCTTCCCTGTATTCCTAGTGACACAGAATCTGGGAAATCATTTGCTTGTTCATGTTAAGTGAAACAACTGACTGCCTGAGACTGCTGTACACTGTTCTGGGGACTTTCCTCACTTCTCTAAAGTTATGCGACCATGGAGATGTTTTTTATATATCTGTATATATATATATATATATATATATATATATATATATATATATATATATATATGGATTCCATACATTTGGTCGAATTACACTTAGTCAAAAATGATTCTAGACAGTTCACTTCACTGAAAGCTCACTTGACTGAAAGCTCACTTGGTCGAAGTTCATTTGGTCGAAAATGGAATATAGCCCCTGCCTCACTGCAGTGCAACCCTGGAGTGAGAAAATTAAATAAGGGGGGGTGTGGGGGGCGTAGCCCTTCCACATTATGCCAATAGTTTTTGCTAAAGATATATACATTAATGCATTTCTAATGGATATACCTTCTTATAACAGTGAATACATTAAAATTATGTGAGCTTTCAGTGAAGTGCAATGCCTGGTATCATTTTCGGCTAAGTGTAACTCGACAAAATGTATGGAATCCATATATATATATATATATATATATATATATATATAGAGAGAGAGAGAGAGAGAGAGAGAAATAGATATAGATATATATATTTATATATACATATACATATATATATATATATATATATATATATATATATATATATATATATATACATATATATATGGTTCTAGGTTATAACACCGACAGCACACAACATCGACAACAACATCACCGACACCACATCATCGACAGCTCACAAACACGACACCACACACACTCAACACATCATCACAACAACCAATAAACAAAACAAATTCCCTGACCAAAAACCACACACACAACACAAGCACACCTAAATCCTAACAAACAAACACTAAACCTTACATACACAACTATCCACTACCCTAACTGAAACCCTAACCCTAAGGTCCGTCACTATCGCACACTAACCTAACCTGCTCCTGACCCTAACTCACTTAACCCACCCCTAACCCAAACAAAGTCACTACTGCACCCTTACCTAACTTGTGCCCTAACCCTAACTCACTTAACCCGCCCCTAACCCAAAACATTCACTACTGCACCCTTACCTAACTTCGGCCCTAACCCTAACTCACTTAACCCGCCCTAACCCAAAACAGTCACTACTGCACCCTTACCTAACTCGCCTAACCTAACTCACTTAACCCACCCCTACCCCTACAGACCGCCAACATCGCACACTTACCTTACTCGCACCCTAACGTCCGTCACTACCGCATACTTACACATCCTTTCCCCATCTCGGTGTTCTCCGTGTCGGTGTTTCATCCGTCGATCTTCTCGCGTCGGTGATTTCGCTGTCGGTCTTCCCATCTGTCGACATTATAACCTAGACCCATATATATATATATATATATATATATATATATATATATATATATATGTGATTGTGTGTGTGTGTGTGTGTGTGTGTGTGTGTATATATATATATATATATATATATATATATATATATATATATATATATATATATTTATGGGTTCACTTTAGAAGACTGACTTTTCTGAAGTTGAACTTCATATGGTCAAGACCATAAGACTGATTTTACAAAAAGTCAAAGTGTTTCTATTGAGATTGTGGTATGGTGGGAATTGGGGAATTTATCTTTTTCTTCTCTGTTGTGTGATCTCAGCGTTGGTGTATATAATTGCAGGGGGTGTGGGGTGCAGGGCTGCCTACCCCCTGCAGAAATACAGATTTTTTATGGAATGTCAATTTTATAGCATATGCAGTTTGACAATCCATAATGCGAATGTTACAATAGAAACCCATATATATATATATATATATATATATATATATATATATATATATATATATATATATATATATATATATTATACACACACACACACACACACACACACACACACACACACACACACACACACACACACACACACACACAAACACATATACATACACACATTTTATATATACAGATAGATGTTTGTATGTGGGTTTATGTCATATTATTGAGTTTCAGAAACTTGAAATTCATATGGTCCAAATGATATGTTTGAGTTTCTGAAAACTTGAATTTAAAAAAAAAAAGGGGGGGGCAAATACCATTGCACCCCCATACCATTGCAAATTATATATACTAACTCTAAGATTGCACTACATTGGGAAAAAGGGTAAATTCCCCTGTAAAAACATTTCTATGTAGAGTGCAGTATAGTGCAAATTGGGGAATTTACCCTTTCCCCACTGTAGTGCAATCTCAGATTTGGTATGTATAATTTGTAGGGGTGTATAGGGGCTGCAGCCCCCACATAGGAATTATCTCTTTTTAGATTTTTTTTTTACATTTGAGTTTTTGTAAACTTGAACATATGGTCTTCACTATATGAATTATGAGTTTCCAAAAACAAGATATTATATAAATCATTTCATCATTTTATATATATATATATATATATATATATATATATATATATATATATATATATGGGTCCCTATCAGTTCGTCAAAATTTCAATTCACCTAACTGTCATTTCGTCTAAACTTCATTACATCGACAAGCATTTTAGGTGGGGGGCTTCACCCCCCACACCCCCCAATGTGGGGGGCTGTGCCACCCTAACTATATATATCAACTCCAGGGTCGCACAACATTGGGGACGGGGGCAAATGCTTGTCGATGTAATGAAGTTTAGACTAAATGACAGTTAGGTGAATTGAAATTCGACAACTGATAGGACCATATATATATATATATATATATATATATATATATATACATATATATACATATACATACACTTAATTTGAAATCTGTTTAAAAATAATGGAATATCAAATTAAGTGCTTTTGAACTAAAACAAATTTATTTTAACTTATTTTTCAGGGGTGCAAGTCCCCCTGCATACCTACTAACTTAAATATACCAACTTTGAGATTGTACAATACAGAAGAAAAGAGATAATTCTTCATTCTCGACTATTTAGTGATCTCAAGACAAAACAAAAGAAAAAAATGTCCTGCATTCCTTCAGTTACATTTGATCGCTGTTATTCAAGTATCACGCATTCGAACAAAGAGCAGTTTGAACAAATAATTTGAACCCATATATGTTTGGGATGTTAGGTTGTCACCCATATGGAAAGTGCATGGGAACTTGCCACACAAAAAATAATATTACACCTCGTGATCTTTTATCCAACTGATAAACTGATCTGTTCCATTATTTTGTATGTGAAAAGCAGATTTCTTGATTTTAAGAGCAAGAAGATGTTATGCAATGAATCTCTCATAGTAGAAGTTTTTATTATGTCCAATCCTACTTCTTTCTTTCCTTCAAGGCAATGCATGTTAAGTCTTTAAAGCTGTATCAGTGCATATTTGTTTGGTTTCTGATACAGCCAGCACAGTTTTTTTGCTTCAGCAATCTGTACTACCTTTAACCATTGCCAATGAGGTTTTCAGAACTCTACACAAATGATTGTCAATAAAGAGACAGATCTCAGTTCACATTATTCTGTTCCGCAAAGGACAGATGTCAGTTCATATTATACTGTTCCGCAAAGGACAGATGTCAGTTCATATTATTCTGTTCCGCAAAGGACAGATGTCAGTTCATATTATTCTGTTCTGCAAGGCATTTCAAGCATAAATTTTCTGTAAAAAAGCTGAAATTGTTACTTGAATGTAACAAATGTATAGACTCTACTTGCAGGTCAGTACGTTTGCTTTAGAGTAAAATCTTTTATCTTATTTTGCACTAAACACAAACCCTCTCTCAAGTTAACATTAAACAGGCATATCTGATAACCCTACATGCATCTTTATAATATCTGTACAATATGCAAGAAATCAGTAAGAAGCAATTTCCTTTAGCCATTGATTATCTTATGTTATAGACATCTTGTAGGGTTATGAGAGAGTAAGCTACAACTGCTTCATTAAAACTAAATGAAGCAAGGCCAAAATAATATATAATATCAGAAAAAAAGTAAAAAAAGGTATATAATCCTTTAAAAAATTAATTTAAGTACCTGTCCACTGTGTGGCAGGAAGAGTGAGTAAAATAACAGAGAAGTAGGGATATTTTATTTATTTTACATTTGTTAACCGGGGGTGTCTGACTGAGCCGAAAAGGCCCTTTTTCAGCAGAGGCCCGGGGAGAAAAGCTCCACAAAGAAAAATTACAGACACATTTAGTTATTTAGACATAATCAGTAAACACACAAATTACAAGAGACATGTTTTTACAGTGGTATGCGGCACAAACAGTTACAGTGGAGAGAACAATCAAAAAAGATATTAATTTTAAAAAATAAAGGTAAGTAATAGATTTGTGGTGTACAGCTGAACTTTGGAATGTAGGTAGAATACATACATAGTACACAGGTACAGTACATACATTGTAGATTAGCCAGTGTTTGTGAGCAAGATTGAAAAAGTATTATCAATTGCTCTAGATTTAGTATACATATGTTATCCGCTTTCACTAGCCTGGGGAGCAATCATGGCACTGCCAACTTTGCTTGAGATGTTGCCTGATGAGGTCTTTAAAGAAGGCTTTGGATGATGTGTTTTGAATGCTAGTAGGGACAGAGTTCCATTTTTTAGCCACCGAACTACTATATAGTGCATCTCCAAAGCTATTGTAGCTGTTGGTGACTTCTAGTAGTAGTTTGCTTGATGATCTAAGAGGCCTTTTGGCTGAGTGATGTTGTACTAGGTTTTTGAGGGCAGGACACTTATTGGGGAGGTAATAGATAGAATGACAGAGGCAGAACTGATTGTAGGTTAGGAGGTTGGGCAGTTCAAGCCAGTGGAGCTGTCTCAAAGCAGTACAGTGATGAGTTCTATATGAGCAATTTGCAGCAAAACGGGCAATTCTGTTATAGCAAGCTTCCATTTTGCTTAGTTCAGTTTTGTTGAGATTAGTCAGAATGGGAGATGCATAGAGTAGGGTGGATAGAAGTTGGGAGCGAGCAATGGCTGATCTTGTGTTGTTGGTAAGAAATGGTTTGATACGGTAGAGTGACCCCAGTTTGGCATGTACGTTTTTAATAGTTAAGTTCAGATGACTATCAAATTTTAGGTGGGAGTCTATGGTTATTCCCAATAGCTTAGCCTGTGCCACTGGAGCAATTGGAGTAGCATTTGTGGAGTAGATAGTGAATTGACTGTTAGTGGTTTTGTTAGAACTAGTTATAATCATAAGCTGAGTTTTCTTTGGATTGAGGATAAGTTGGGCTTTGGTAAGGTAGTTTTCAACATCAGAGAATGCTAGTTGAGTTGTTTGCAGGAGGGTGGGAATGTTTTGTGCAGCACAGATTAAGGTAGTGTCATCTGCATACTGAATTATAGATGCATGCTGTGTGGAGGTGTGGAGGTCATTTGTGAAGACTGTGAATAGTAGTGGTCCTAAGGTAGAACCCTGTGGGACTCCTATAGTTATGGGCAGCTGAGGAGAGAGAGAATTTTCCCATTTCACAGCTTGGTACCTGTCAGTTAAGTAGCTTTGGAACCAGGTAAGAGTGGAATTAGATAGATGATATTGGTTTAGTTTGTTTAGCAGGATTTGGTGCGAGACTGTGTCAAATGCTTTGGACATATCCAAAAAAAGAGTTGACACTTGCAGGCCTTCATTTTTGAGACGGTTTACTGTGTCTGTGAAGCAGAGGAGAGCTGTAGTGGTACTATGGGCAGGTCTGAAACCATGCTGAGTAGGTGACAGGATGTTGCAGTCTAGGAGATAGTTTAGCATCTGGGTATGGATGCATTTTTCTAGGATTTTGGCCAGGGGGGAGAGTAAAGCAATGGGTCTGTAGTTATTAAGTTCAGTGGAGGTCCCGCCTTTATGTATGGGTGTAACATAGGATATTTTCCAGAGTTTGGGCACATAGTTTTCAACAATTGATCTGTTTATGAGAGTGGAGACTGGGATAGCAATAGCATCTGCTGTAAGTTTCAAGAAATAGCTGGGGAGTAGGTCGGCTGCTGTTGATGAGGTTTTTAGTTTGGAGAGCATGCCTTTGATTGAAGTGGTGGAAACTGTTTTGAGGGTAAAGCTAGTATTAAAGTTATTTGTGTTGGGGGGGATAGTGAGGAAAGAACTGTCCTGTGATACTAAGGATAGAATTGAGTTCACAAAGTGGGAGTTGAATTGTGTTTCGATGGGAACTTTAGTGTCAGGGGTGGTTGGTTTGGGGGTAGCCTTTTGGGTGGATTTTAGTAGCTGGTTTACATTTTGCCAAAATTTTTGCGGGTTGTGTTGGTATTTAGTTTGTAATGTTATGTAGTAGGATTTTTTGTCCAGCCTAATGCAATTTTTTGCACGGTTGCGCAGTTCTTGGTACTTAGTTAGGCTTTGTGTTTCTTTGTTTTTTTGATAGTAACGCCAGGCAGTGTCTCTGGACTTGAGGATTTGTTTGGTTTCTTTACTGAGCCATGGGTTTGTAGAGGTTCTAACCTTGATTTTGCGCAATGGAGCGACAGTGTCTAGGTGTTGTAGAAATGTTTTGTTGAAATATGCTACAGCCTGGTCAAGTGGGAGGGTTTTTAGGGGGGTCCAGTCACAGTTACACAGTAAAGTGCTGAGGACCTCAGGAGAGAATTTTTTTGTGTTTCTAGTGGATATATAGTTAGTGGTTTTGCATATGCTTGTTCTACTACATTATAAAGTATATTATGTTGTGGTCACTTAAGGTGTCTGGGAGACTGCCTGTGTGAGGGTACAATGTGGGGTTGCTAGTTAGGGCCCAGTCAAGGATGGATTCCCTTTTAGATTTTTTATCACACCTAGTTGGAATTTGGACTAGCTGCTGGTAGCCATGGAGATTTATTAGATTACTTGGTGGTTCTGATATACAGGTGAACCAATCTAGGTTGAAGTCCCCCAGAATAAGGGTTTCTTGTGAGTATGTGGAAGAACACCAGGATAAGAAGTCTTCAAGGCTAGCAGGTGTATTACCAGGTGGAATATAGATCACAATTATGGTGTTGACCATTTTAGGGTGAAGTTGAAGTTGTGAGATAAGTATGTTCCAATTATTGGGGGAGGGGTAGGAGTTTGGTAATTGATGGACAGTTAAGTTGGACTTGTAGAGTAAGGCAGTTCCACCCCCTTTACGAAGTGGTCTGTCTTGTCTAAAGATATTGTAGCCGGTAGGGAGAACTTCTGAGTTAGCTATGTTTTTATTTAGCCAGGTTTCTGTTAAAGCAACTATGTCTGGGGAGTAGTGTGCTATTGTGGCCTGGAGTTCAGGTATTTTATTTTTGATACTTCTAATATTAATATTTAGCATTAAAAGATGGTTGGATTTGCTGCTGTTGTTGATTTGCCCAGGGATGAAGAAAGTGGGGGTGTTATGTTCTGACATTTGTGTTTGAGCAGTTTGTGTTGGACAGGATGGATTTGGGCCTGGGTTGGGGTGGATATCCCCACTTATGGTGAGCCTGGAGTTAAAATGGTTATACAGATGTTGGAGTTTGGTGAGGAGTGTGAGAAAGTATTGTGTTTTTTTGGAGTAGGAATGAGAGCATATGTGTTTAGTTCTGAATTGGTCCGTTATGTAGTTCTTGAATAAGTGTGGGCAGATATTATTATAATGTGTGGTGTCTGTGTATGAGAGTGCATAATGCAGTGTTGTGCTACTAAGTTTAGTGATAACTTGTGGTGTTTTAAAGAATTATGAGAAGACAGACTAGATTTAGTTGTGTGATAGTCATGGTTATAAAGTTTATGTTGTTTCTAGGTGGGGGGGTCTGAATAGGAATTATAGGGTTGCACTATATGTGGATGGGGAAGTAATGTGGGTGATGCAAAAAATGCCTAGTGGGAATGAGAGTGATTGGGAGTATTTTGTGTGGAGCAAGTTGGTGTGGTTTAATGTGATATGACTTGAGGAGCTGTGATTGGTGGAGGTGATGTGAGGGTGAGCTGTGGGTGTGGCTATGATTACTATAAATGTAGAGGTAGTGGGGGCGAGAGGGAATAGGGGGCAGGGCAGGGGAGCGGAGAGAGCCCGAGCGTTAGCAAGGGCGAACGGAGCGGGGCAGAGCCAGAGCCAACCAAGGCAAGAGAAAAAAGTAAGTATTACTTTACAAATCTGAACACTTTTAAAACAAATTCCTGAGGTCTAATGGCTTACCGGCTAGCAGAATGTAATTGCTGAAAGCACTTGTGTCCTGGTGAGAGACTAGAAATTTAAAGATGGCTCCATGCTCAGCAGGATTCTAATATAGACTTTGTATTGGGGGAGGGAGATAGCACAAGGGGTGTAAACCAGGTGGAATGCAAAGAAACCAGAGAGGCAATCAGTGGAAATCAGTGAAGGCCTCAGAGAGGGTAAGTAATAATTCAAACTACCTGTAAAGTGTAGGAGAGAAGAGACAGCAAAGTTTATTAAGGTTGGGAGTGTGTCTTTACATTGACTTGCTGATTAGTAACCAGTTTGTGCACCGATTAGAGTAGGGAGATACATTAGCAATGGTAGAGATGCAAATAAGCAGGTGATCCTCCAAGTGATACAAACTAAGGCAGAAAGAGCTGAGAGGGCTGCTTGATGGTTAATTTAATTTAGTCACAGGGATGTGAATTAAATCTATACTGTCTATTGGACAGTTAGGATTACTGTACTATCGGGGGGGGGGGACACAAGGCTACAACAGTCAGTTTTATTAGCAAGCTGAGAACTACTAAGAAATACTGCTAATGTAATAGCTTCACTCTCATAAAACATACAAGTAGAATGCCTGGGTGGACTGACCCTGCTCTTGAGGCTCAAAATGTATATCCTTGTTTAGTTTGCAATACTGATTCCTTCTTACACTGTATAGATGGAGTGGTAGCCGCAGACTGCAGATTTGCTTGAGTGTGCTCCTGCTCTTGAGGCTCAAAATGTATATCCTTGTTTAGTTTGCAATACTGATTCCTTCTTACACTGTATAGATGGAGTGGTAGCCGCAGACTGCAGATTTGCTTGAGTGTGCTCCTGCTCTTGAGGCTCAAAATGTATATCCTTGTTTAGTTTGCAATACTGATTCCTTCTTACACTGTATAGATGGAGTGGTAGCTGCAGACTGCAGATTTGCTTGAGTGTGCTCGGCTAGCAGAATGTAATTGCTGAAAGCACTTGTGTCCTGGTGAGAGACTGGCATATCTGATATGATATCCATGATATGGATTTCAAGTTCTGAACAGCACTTATATAGCAGGCTGCCGCTATATATAAACCAGGCAGATGATTAATCCCACAGAATATTGGATTAATCCTTAAAGGATAAAAAAAAAGAAATGAAAGAAAATAAAGCAAATGAAAAATAGGGAGGTACAAAAACAGAAAGACACCAAAGCTGCCAAAGGCTGCAATTCTAGAAACAGATATTGACTTTTAGTAAGGAAAATATGGTAAACTCTCTTATCATTTTAATGATATAACTTCACAAAACATTAACAGGGGGCCTGATATTACATTTATTGCAGTTTTATCAAAGTAAACATTAAAGCTTCTGGCTCTGTGGCACACAGAGATAAAGGCTTGCCTGTGACCAGGTTGCTAAAGGAAACAGTTAAGTATGATGGGAGCAAATGCCTGAACCTTTTACACCCATCCTAATGGGAGAGATGTGGCCTGGAAAACTGTACACCTGATAGCTGGTGGAGATGAGGTGTTAAAGCAGTTTAATCTATGGAACAAGATATGCACTTTGTCCTGCCGAGCAGTATGTAGTGCTGAACTAATTTTGGCATGTGTGTAGAAACTAACATACCTTAATTTTGGATGGTGAATGGAGAAGCTAGCATGTGTGACTGTGTCAGTACTGCAAAACTTGTTTTGATGATATGCTAGTCTGCTGCTGTGTGGCTGTGAGCTACAAAGTGCAAAAAAACATCTGATCCTTGCAGGATGATGGTTGTAGTCTCCAGTTCTCAGCTCTCTTTCCCTTGTGCTATATCTGATCCTTGCAGGATGATGGCTGTAGTCTCCAGTTCTCAGCTCTTTCCCCTGTTCTGTCTGATCCTTGCAGGATGATGGCTGTAGTCTCCAGTTCTCAGCTCTCTTTCCCCTGTGCTGTCTGATCCTTGCAGGATGATGGCTGTAGTTTCCAGTTCTCATCTCTCTTTCCCCTGTGCTGTCAGTATCCATGATGAGAGGGGACTAAAAGGACAAGGAGGATGAGAGTTTGATGGTTGCAGATACACAAGATAAAAGCTACATAAATAAGAACATTTTACCTTCTACTGAGCTAGAGAGTTCATCTAGAAGAAATACAGTGAAAGCTGTTTCAAGATCATTTTGAAGACTGTTTATGGTCATTGTTGGCTACTACAAAGTTACAAATTAGTAACATAAAGAATTATTAAGGTTTTCATGGGAGAAAGGCAATAATAAAATGAAATAATAAGATTTTTTGAATAAGATATCTTATCACAAATGTGAAAATTCTTATGGATTATTTGTCACCAGTGATGGGCTTTGACATACAAAACAAAAACTCCACTTTATGACACTGTTGAACTGAATTACATTAGCAACCTTTGTGCAGGATGGCTTGCTGGAGGGATGATTATATAATGAACCAGTGCCCACCTTATCTCAGTCAGAGGGAAAAGGACTTTTCTGTTGAGGGGTGGCCCATTCCTGTACCACACTGGAGGTGAGGGTGGTAAAGCAGGAGGCAAGGCAGAAGGGGAAGCCATAGTCAAGCATTCATTGTGGGACACGTGGAAACACAATTACTTCTCACACTTTTCTTACAAATGTGGACAACACATGTTTACATCTCACACTTCTCTTACACATATGTACATGTTTAAGTCTCACACTTCTCTTACACGTGTACAAAACATTTACTTCTCACAATTCTCTTACACATATGTACAACACGTTTAATTCTGACACTTCTCTTACACGTGTACAACATGTTTACTTCTCACACTTCTCTTACACGTGTATAACATGTGTTTACTTCTTACACTTCTCTTACCTGTGTGCAACACATGTTTACATCTCATACTTCTTTTACACGTGTACAACACGTTTATTTCTCTTATTACTCTTATAAATGTGTACAACACATTTATGTCTTAGATTTCTTTTACACATGAACAACACATACTTCTCACACTTCTCTTACACGTGTACAGCAGGTTTACTTCTTACACTTCTCTTACATGTGTACATGTTTATGTATCATACTTTGCTTACACATGTACATGTTTACTTCTTAGACTTCTCTTTCACATGTGTACAACACGTTTACTTCTCACACTTGTCTTACATGTGTACAGCACGTTTACTTCTCACACTTATCACCAAAAAAATCCACAAATTCTGCTCCAAACGGAATCACAAAGCACCAGCACTCCACTGTTCGAATTCCAATGTACTACTTTATTAATACAAACAAATAAAATGAAAGTTAAGCGCTTTCATCTGATTAAGACTTCTTCAGAACTCACTTTCTACATCATACATTCCCATTTTATACCATTTAATAATCACATGACATTCCAACAGTTCATTTTTAAAGTGCTAGTGCATACACAAGTTCCTTCATAACCAACATACCCATATATTACATTTATAAAACATTTGATAATGTCCTTCTTACATCTTTTATAAAATATTAGTTTAAAATATACATTTAAAAACATTTATTATTGAACTACAATTGATTAAATGATGTATGTACACCTATATACTTTATATTACATACACATCTACAATACCCTCCTTATACCTACTAATACATTTAAAAACTCTTATCTAACAGAACCCATTGTACGTTCCTTAGATATTTAGCCTAAATTTCCAGTAGTGGTTTAATTGACACGTGTTCATTTATCCCAGGATATTCAGATGCATTTAACCTCATTTGCCACCTGGCCTCTTTTTCACGCACCTTCTTCTTTATGTCCCCACCCCTCTTATTAGATTTCACTATCTCCAAAATTCCAAATTTAAAACCTGTACATGTTGTATTATCATTCAGATGTTTCCATAAGGCGTTATTGCTATCCTCCTTCCTAATACTATACATGTGATCGTAAATCCTGTTCCTTAAACACCGGGTGGTCATCCCTACGTAAAAACAGGGGCACTGTGTACAGGTGGCCAGATACACCAAATTGGTAGACCTACAATTCCCCCTCTCATAGTGTATTCTGATTTTATTGTAATTGGACAAAATTATTTCTTTACTATCTGTAATATACCTACATTGTTTACACGTGCCACATTTGGTCGTTCCCCCCTTGTCACCTACATTAGTCCTCTTATCTACTTTCCTCTCCAATAGTTCCTTCAAATTACTCCCTTTGCTAAAAACGAAATGTGGCTCCCCCCCCACTATTTTATGAATTTTTTCATCCACTTTTAAAATGTTCCAGTTATGTTCTATAATGTTTCTGATATCTTTACTGAAGTTATTATGTTGCAGGATGCAGGCCCAACCATACTTATTTCCCATTTCTTCGGTGTCATTCGTATTATCTACTTGGTCCGTGCCACATGCACAACCCGCACCTAATAATGGTTTATACTTCACACCCCATTGTTCTCTGACATACCTTATGACGTCCTTAATCATATCTCTCGGATATTCCCTTTCCATGAAGAAGGATGAAATTTTTTCCAGTTCACTATCCAGATCTCCTACCTCAGACGTCATCCTTGCCGCCCTTATACACTGTCCTTTAATTATGTTCTTTTTCTGGGCCCGTGGATGACTACTTGTAAAATGTAAATAGGAATTACTGAATGTATCTTTCCTATGAATATTGGACTTAAATTTCCCTTCTTTCAAGGTTATTTGGACGTCTAAGTATGATATGGTTTCCTCATGCTTGTTAATAGTGAACTTAAAATGTTCACTACAAGAGTTAATGTATACACCAAACTTTTCTAACTCATTGAGGTCTCCATTCCACAAAATAAAAATATCGTCTAGAAACCGGAAATAACATCCTAGATATTTGGACCACTCAGTGTTGATAATGTATTCCTTCTCCCAATCGAAGACTACCATATTTGCATATATGGGGGCACAAGCTGCCCCCATAGCGACTCCCTTCGTCTGTTTGTAGTAATCTCCCTCATACCATATGTAATTATGGGCCAACCCCACATCCATAAATTCCAAAATCAATACAGTTTTATCCCAAGCTACCAATTCGGACCATACTATACTCTCCTGAAATCTTTCCATTCCTTCTTCCCTAGGAATATTTGAAAACAGATCTATTACATCCATGGTTACCAACCATTTGACTCCTTGGGCTAACTTGGGTTCCAACCTCCTCAAAAAGTCCCATGAATCGACAACCAAATGAGGTATCTTCTTCAATATGGGCTTCAGCCATTTATCTATGACCTTCCCATAGGGAAATGTCTTCGACTGGCTCCCAGATATAATGGGCCTGAAGGGTGGGTCCCTTACATTTTTATGAATTTTGGGAATACCCACTATGGTACTGATAATGGGTGATTTTACCATAAGGAAACCATATAAATCATTATCTATTCTTCCTTCCATCAATAAATCTTCCAAATGCAGGTCCACTTTGTGGTACCCTATATTCACCTCATTTAGCGAGGACGCTGTGTACTTCCCCGAGTCCACAAGTATACTAGTAATCTTGTCCCTATATACTTGTGATGGATACAAAACAACACCACCCCCCTTGTCCGGTTTCATCACTCGGACACTATTATTTTCTTGTATTTCTCTCATAACATCTAATTCTTCCTTTGTTACATTGTATTTAACTGGGTTGTTCTTCTTGCTATACCTATATATGTCCTCCAACACCAATTTTTCAAAAGTGTCCAATAAATGGTTGAGGGGTGGTGTGTAAGTACTCTTCATTTTAAATTCTTTTGTTTTATTAACAGTCATTCCGTCAAATTTGACTCTCAAATTTAATTTTCTTATGTACTTTTTAACATCAATAATACTGTCGACCACTTTAAATTTTCCATTAGGAATGAATTTCATCCCTTTGGAAAACAGGGTGAAATGTTCCTTCTTAAGGGTCACATCAGTATAATTATGAATGAAAAAATTGTCAAATGAACTGGTGACCTCATTTATCTTAATAATCTCCTTTCTTCCTACTTCGGGGACTCGCACATTTAATTTGTGGCCCTTCCCCTTTGATGGTATTCCCCCCCTCCTCTGGGGTGTCTTTTCTGATAATCTTCCCATCCCATTCCTGTCTCTAAAAAACCATTATTATTATCATTATATCTATTGGGTGCCCGATAATTGTTTCTATGGTTTCCTTTCTGTTTATGAGTGTCATACACATTTTCGTCCTGACCATACTTTTTTCCTTGATATCTTTCTTTAACATAATTATATGACTTAAAAACTTTCTTCCCCACATCCTTTTCCCATCTATAGGCCTCCCCTTTATTATATTGTTCTAAATCCCTGTTAAGCTTTCTACATTTCCTTTCATACTGTTTGGATATTACACCAGCTACCCAATTAAACTGTGTGTCGTAAAGACTTTCATATTCCTCAAACAAAACGTCTTGTACTATACTGTTATTCAATTCATCCATTTCAGCCAGAATCTTACATATTCTATTGTCGTTACACTCCATTATAAACTTCATAAAAGTGAATCCAAAACCATTGAACATTTTATTACATTCTGCGATATTATTTTGGTCCATGACAATCCCCATAGGAACCTTAAAAAAGCGCAGCCCCATAGGGACCACTCCACTGTCCAAACATTTCTTAAGATAATTGTTGTCCAACTGAAGTGTTTTTAGCATTTTCAGCTTCTTGCCAAACATAACTATTAAGTCTTTGAGCGTACTTCTCTCTCTTCCGACAACATTAGGATTACTATAATTATCAGTTACAGTCCTAAGGCTGGCATTGAAGTCAAACTGCCCTTCCAAAAAATTATTGTATTCCATCCGCCCTTTAATTCTCAAGGGTTGACGTATATCGGATTGTTTTACAGTACCTGCACCTTTTTCCATTGCCGAAAACGCGTATGTTTTCTTGGGGACTGTTCGTTTCGGTTTCGCCCCGATTTTGTTGAAGTCCACCTCCGATCCGTTTCCTCCGGCTCCGGACACATTTCTCACCCACGAGTTGTCCACCGGTCTGGATCCATGAGAGGCTGGAACCTCCAGTTCATCTCGACTCATCCGGACGCCCGCTACTGCCTTCTGGCCTCCATCTCGTTCCTCACAACGCGTTGACATCACCAACCTGCCGTTTCTGTCCATGGGGTTAGGTTGTGTCATGAGTTCGATCAACCTAGTGAGTTCCCCTCGCATAATTGCCATCTCTGATTGTAGCCCCCTTATTTCGTCTTGTCTGGGGGAAAATAGAGAAGGTAACTCGTCAAGTGAATCCATAATATCACAACGACCACAGAACCAAACACAATTGTACTGGAACAGCCAACCGTTATCACCAAAAAAATCCACAAATTCTGCTCCAAACGGAATCACAAAGCACCAGCACTCCACTGTTCGAATTCCAATGTACTACTTTATTAATACAAACAAATAAAATGAAAGTTAAGCGCTTTCATCTGATTAAGACTTCTTCAGAACTCACTTTCTACATCTTCATTTTATTTGTTTGTATTAATAAAGTAGTACATTGGAATTCGAACAGTGGAGTGCTGGTGCTTTGTGATTCCGTTTGGAGCAGAATTTGTGGATTTTTTTGGTGATAACAGTTGGCTGTTCCAGTACAATTGTGTTTACTTCTCACACTTCTCTTACACGTGTACAACATGTTTACTTCTCATACTTCTCTTACGTGTATACGTTTACTTCTTACATGTTTAATTCTCACACTTGTCTTACAAATGTACAGCACATTTAATTCTCACACGTCTCTTACACGTGTACAACATGTTTACTTCTCATACTTCTCTTACATATGTACAACACATGCTGACTTCTCACACTTCTCTTATGCATGTGTACAGCACGTTTACTTCTCACACTTCTCTTACACATGAGACGGCACGTTTACTTCTCACACCTCTTACACACGTACAACACGTTTACTTCTCACACTTACATGAGACAGCACATGTTTTCTTCTCACACTTCTCTTACACATGTACAACACGTTTACTTCTCACACTTACACGAGACAGCACATGTTTTCTTCTCACACTTCTCTTACACATGTACAACACGTTTACTTCTCACACTTCTCTTACACATGAGACAGCACGTTTACTTCTCACACTTCTCTTACACGTGTACAACATGTTTACTTCTCATGAAAAACAAACGGTAAAGAGTGAAGTAAGCCACACCACAGCCGTAGGTAATCCAAATAAGAACAAACAATTTATTCAGTGCTTTTCATCTCAGTTAATTCTGAGACTTTTTCAGAATGAAATAACCAAAAGAAAGAATTAACTGAGACAAAAGCACTCAATAAATTGTGTTTGCTCTTATTTGGATTACCTACGGCTGTGGCATGGCTTACTTCATTCTTTACCCTTTGTTTTTCAAGTGTTGGTATTAGAGGGTAAATCTTTTACTATTTGGTGCATCAGTGATGTTTACTTCTCATCCTTCTCTTACACATGTACAACATGTTTACTTCTCACACTTCTCTTACACATGTGTACAGCACATGTTTACTTCCCACACTTCTCTTGCACGTGTACATTTTACTTCTCATACTTCTCTTACATGTGTACAGCACATGTTTACTTCCCACACTTCTCTTGCATGTGTACATTTTACTTCTCATACTTCTCTTACACATGTACAACACGTTTACTTCTCATACTTCTTTTACACATGTATACAGCATATGTTTACTTCCCACACTTCTCTTGCATGTGTATAACATTTTACTTCTCATACCTCTCTTACACATATACAACACGTTTACTTCTCACACTTCTCTTACACATTTGTACAGCACGTTTACTTCCCACACTTCTCTTGCACGTGTACATTTTACTTCTCACACTTCTCTTACACGTGTACAGCACGTTTACTTCCCACACTTCTCTTGCACATGTACATTTTACTTCTCATACTTCTGTTACACATGTACAACATGTTTACTTTTTAGACTTCTCTTTCACATGAGTACAACACGTTTACTTCTCACACTTGTTTTACACATGTTTACTTCTCATATTGCTGTTACACTTGTGCATTTGGTATGGGCAATGAGCAGGATATATTTTTGAGAATCAATTAAAAAATGGTAAATACTAGACCCCTCCCCAAGAAATGTAACTCTTCACAAAAAAAATGATGGTCTGGCCTTACAAAAAAGACTGATTAGTAAGAAACAAAATACTTGGTTTTCTAAGCTGTTTAGTTTTGAGATTATGCAAACTTCTTAAAATTTTGACAGTGATAAGAGAGGTGGGAATGGACTAGAATTAATGACTTAGGTGGAACATGAAGGCCCTCACCATCCTGATCATCACTTTCCCATGAAGCAGTGGGTAACTAAAGTAGATGTGATGAAGACATAGTATGAGGAAGGACACAGAATAAAACATATAAAAAGACAGCTATGACATTATGAAAATGACTTCATATTGTCTAACAGTACCTTCACTCGTATTTCAAGGTACATTTTCCTACACCTTCATGCTACTGATACTCCTTTATCTCAATGAATGAGACACATGAAGACATGTGGCTATAACGGTGTTAGCATGAAGTTAAAGTAGTAGACCTAGGATGTAGGTTTGCAGTAAGTGAACAACAGGGGGAAATGTATTACTTAAGGTAATGTAATTCATTAAGCTGGCAAAGCGATTATAGTGACTGCAGAAAGAAAATATGCAATATTGCTACCAATGTGCTGAACTCTATATAAAAGCACATGAACATGTTTGCCAAGAATTCTGGACAAAGCCAAAAATAATGGAAGGACAAAGGCCCAAAATCAAGGCATTTTAAAATATTACTCTAATACACTTAAAAATTAACAGAACAGCTTTTGCATCAGCATGCATTTTCAGAATAATAAGTATGAAACTTTAACATCTGACATTATTGGCTGAATCCATTCTCAGTGATTTACCAGAAAATAAAACAGTTTAGAGGTACAGGTCAAAAATACAAAGGAAGACCAGGAACATTTGAGTGGTTTGTGTGAAAGGATTCATTGCAATTACATGGTATGTTTGTGACAAAATGAAATACTGAGACATAAAGAGAAAGGATAACTGTTCATAAGACTGGTTATGGTGTGTCATGATGCAGCAGATTATGAAACTATAAGCCAGATTTGAATGGAGAAAAAATTCTCATTGTGACGTCTTCATGCTGAGTCAGTAATCAAGGGGCCTGGACCCTCACCACTGACACTGGAGTGGGACTTTCACTTGGAATAGAAATGGATGCACTCAGTATTTCTAGATTCAGCTTTCTCTGCATCACGCACAATGTTCCTTAAGAACACACAAGGAATACTCTCAGCCTGGGATCTGGATTTCTCTACATCTTTCTCACTGCAGGTCCCCAATAAGACTCCCCACTAGTACAGCTGTTGGGTTAGGTCCTCGCCTGGAGTGTCCAAGCTAAGTCCTCCAGCACCCTCTCTGTAAGACCAGTGCTTTGTGTCTCTGCCCCAAGTAGCTGACACACACACACACACACACACACACACACACACACACACACACACACACACACCTGGGAAAGGCTGGCATAGATTTATCTGCTGTGCCCCCTTCTGCCCAGAGTATAAGGTAGTTTTCGCTGCCACCAGACACTCCACAATTAGCTACTCTATAGCCCTTAACAAAGGGTGTCTAATAATGTGTAATATTAATACTAATACAAATGGTACTAGCTGACTAAGAGAGCTAGGCCTTCTGTGGTGGTCCAAACAGTGTTACCAAATAAATATGTGCCAATACTCTCAAAGCTTAAATATTGTTTAACAAGGACCAGCCACAATGAAAATTTTAAATATATTTAATTTTAAATAATAAAAAAACAAGAAAAATACTAAATATACTAAATATAAAAAGACTAAATATATATTTACAGTAAACCACAGAGTTCAAATCACAGGAAATATTGAAAATAGTGATGGACAGATTCATACAAATAAAGAAAATCAATCTTTAAAGTAAGTTTCACTCTATTCCTGACTGAATCTAGGAGAATTACAATAGTAAGACACAATGAAATATATGAGCAGTCTTTCTAGTCAGGTTCCCAAAAACAGAATATTCAATACTCAGATATTACTCCCTGTAAAATATAATATCCAGGATGGCTTGCAGAATGACCTCATCTGGTTGGGTCTATATTATATAGTTGAAGTTTCAAAACTTTGAACCTCACATGAGAAAACTCATATGAGGGAAGTTCGAAACATCGACTATATAATAAAAAAAACAAAACCCCCCCCCAAAAATTACCTTAATGCTCTGCCCCCCTGCACCCCCCATGTGGGGGCTGTGCCCCCCCACATCCCCCTTACTTAAATATACCAACTCCAAGAATGCACTTCAATGCAGAAAGGGAAAATTTTCCTATTCTGCTCATGAAAAGCCATTGACTTTCTCCTTCAACCTTTCCTACGTTCGATGATATGATGTCGACCATCTATGATTCGAATATCGGAACATTTGGTCATCTAATATAGACCCATCTGGTCACCTGACTCTAGGTTCTCACAGTATCCCCCTTTGAAGCTGAGACAGGAATTTATCATAAACTGCTACAATAAACATCTAAATGTTTATGGCAGTACCTGGAGCCTCCCCTCTTTTTACTGAGCTAATGAACAAAGGCTTCTTCCAGGCACACTATCTCCAGTCCTAGTCAGCACTGTGAGGTAACATTTTAATGCTTTAACAGTTCATTTACATTTCCCTTATTTTTCTTAAAGTAAGCCAGCTGGTTAAACTCTGCTGTCCCAGTATCCTCTATTAAAACATATACATTTAATTCAGTTACAATAATACATGTACATTTCTTTTCATTCCAGCAGGGTGCACTGTTGATATATTTTAACACAAGCAAACCTCACAAATACATTTTCAGCACAAGCATCTGTACAAATCAGTTTTATATACAAATGACATATATTTATTTACAAAATTCCAGCTTGCTGCACTAACACAAGTCATACATCCACTGCCCTAATTCTTCTGGCAAGGCTGGCAGTACCTCACTCATCATAGTAAAAGTAGTCTTACCTGTGATATTTAAGAGAAATATGATCACACTTAGGTAACATTTGATGAATAAAATACACAGTAACCAAAAGACCAGTATTAGAAAGACAAACCTAGATAAAGTTACAGGTATAGATCTGGGGTAGATGAAATATTGGTACCTGTTTTAAATTTTGCAACTTATAAGTGTGAATCCTGGAATAATGAGACAGAATGTGTGAAAATGTAAACTTACATACACTAAGTCCAGCACTTCTGTGTGTCAGAGTGTTCTATTTGTTCTAAGATATGGTGATATCAGAATTAGTCCATATATGTAGGGGGTATTGGGCTGCTGCTAGCCGCATTGCTGAAGGGCTGGAGGATTGCCCCCTGTACACAAAAAAAAAAAAAAAAACTGAAATGAGAACAGTGATTGTTGGCATTTGATATTTTCCTTTGGCTATGATGTTATTATTTTTCTAATTCTGGCACTCAAAACAATTAGTCTTGGAAACACAACAGGGAGCCTGATATACTCCCTCTGTTTGTTTCCTGGTTGCCTCTTCTAGTTTGAAATCTAAGAAAAAGACAGTCTCCATTGTTTACTTGTCAAGGTAAAGACTTACTGACTTTCATTTATATTGATTGCTCTAATCTCACATTCATTTTTCTACTTTCCATACAGATAGGTCTTTCACACAATCTATTTACTGAACTTTTTTAATCAATAAAAATAACAGCAGTAAGCAATCAATAATAATGCTTGATAAGGTGGGCATTACAGGGAAATAGACACCCAGAAGAGTCAGACTCAGACATCTGTACCTCTGGAAGGTCCATTATTCCCTGTAACACATATGATGGAAGGCACTATTGAACGTTTTGCTATGTATATACACACACACACATACATATATATATATATATATATATATATATATATATATATATATATATATAAGGTCTATGTCAAATACACGAACACTTGAAATGTCGAGCATCATATGGTTCAGACCATATGATCGACATTTCAAGTGTTCGAAGGCTGACTTTAATGGTGCCGAATGGTGCAGAATGGGAGATTTTCCCTTTTCTGCACTGAAGTGCGGTCTTGGAGTTTGGATATTTAAGTAGGGGGGTGTGGAGGGTGCTTGCCCCCCTGCTCGCACCATTAAGGTATGTTTTTCTTTTCTTTTTTTTTTTTTATATTATATATTCGAACTTTCAAATGTCGTCCATATGATCTCGAACATATGGTATTCAACATTTTGAAAGTTTGAATGTATAACATAGACCCTATATATATATATATATATACACATATATATATATATATATATATATATATATATATATATATATATACGTGTGTGTGTGTGTGTGTGTATGTGTATATATATATATATATATATATATATATATATATATATATATGTGTGTGTGTGTGTGTGTGTGTGTGTGTGTGTGTGTGTGTGTGTGTGTGTGTGTATGTATATGTATATGGGTCTAATGTGTATATGCCGACTTGCTTAATGTCAGCATAGTAAAACTGAATCACACAAGACTGACACACTTCTGTGCATGCTCTGAAGTAACTTCTCAGAACATGCAGTGTATGAAACACTGCTTTTGCAGGTGGTCAAGGCCCCCTGCACCTCCCATTTGGGTTGCTTCCCCTGCTATGAGATTGCATGATTCCCGTTGGGTAAGGGCATATTCCCCTTCACCAGGGATCATCCATTCTCACACAACTGCTGATCCTATGCAGTGTCAACCTATCTATCTATCTATCTATCTATCTATCTATCTATCTATCTGTCTGTCTGTCTGTCTGTCTGTCTATCTATCTATCTATCTATCTATCTATCTATCTATCTATCTATCTATCTATATCTGTTTCTATCTATCTATCTATCTATCTATCTATCTATCTATCTATCTATCTCTCGATCTATCAGACTATCTATATCTGTATCTATCTATCTGATGTATCTATCCATATCTATCTGTCTATCTATTTATATGTATGTATATGTGGGTGTCTTTCTCTCTCTCTCTCTCTCTCTATATATATATATATATATATATATATATATATATATATATATATATATGTATATACTAATATATGCCAACTCAGAGATAACATAACAGTGTTGCACGGGCAGTTGCCCAACTCCCAATGTATCTTGAAGTTGAACAAAGCAATGCCATCATTTTGTGAGCATATGACTATTTGATCTTTTGTACCGAAATTAAATACTTTTGATATTCTTAACTTTCAAGAACTAAGTGGTGCTTACCTTATATTGAAAAGCTAAATCCTTGAAACACAAATCTAACTGAATAAAAGGAAAGTTACTTTTTCTGATTGGTGAAAACAATCCACCTAAGCACTAAGCTGCAGTCATAATATTTGTGAAAAGTATTACTATTACTCTTAGGGAAAGGATGTGTAGGGTCAAGACAGGAGTTAGGGTTAGTACAGATGATTAAGGGCGGGCCCATCTCTACTGGCAGGTCATCCTTCCCCAAGCTACTTGAGAAAGGCCAGTGCTGCATTTTTTAGCCTTAAAATCTGTTCAAAGGGTTTGCTGTGAGACATTGTGAACAAATCATGCCTGAAGGAAAGCAGTCATCTCCAGCATTTTCAGTTCTCCGATGAAAGTTTTCCACCTAGTAAAGCAAGTCTTGCAAATTTTCATCACCTTTGCATAGCTCTTTCTCATTATATGTTGAAGATATCTAAAGGAATTGCAACAGCAAAGATAAGTATGGTATCTCTTAATAGGGAGGGGTGGCAAAATGTATGCCAAGGGCACTTGTTTTCTCTCAATTAATTGAATAAACAGGAAACTGACCAAACTATTAACAGTTCAAACTGCTTCTGCTGTGATTGAGTTCTTCAGCAAAGACTAATAGATTCACTTTCACCCCATTGTATTGCTTACCCCAAAGAATCAAGACTGTGTGAGCCCTGATCAAGGATAGGAAAAGAGACAACCTTGCCTCATTCCTTTCTAAGTTCAAATGGAGGAAAACGCTTTGCTGCAATCTTTACTTGACTTGTAGCACCTACATAAAGTTGTCTCAACATACCTACAAAATGCTGAGAAAATCTAAAATCCCTCAGTGCATTAAAAATATTCCTATCATTAGGAATATTGTAACATAGTAGTGCAAAACAATCATTCCTATCATTAGGAATATAGGGAGACAGGAGTTAGTGCACAGGACTAAGGCTGTGAGCTATTAATGAGCTGCTTCCTGTGCCGAGGGTACTGGGTTTGAATCTTTCCACCTTCTGTTTTCTGCTGTGTAACTTTGAGCAAGTCATTTAACCAGATAATGTTCCCAGATTGCCCCTGAAACAGGACATTTGTGTCCAGTGGGCATACCCAGTCAACACATACATGGGAATAATGATAGACAAGTGGCTGCAAGAGCAGTGAGATGCCTAGCCATATACACCTTTAAGTATACATACTTTAAATTTAAGTATACATACTTCAAAATTTGTGCCTCTCCTTCCAAGCACTTAATAATGCTCACCTCCCAAACTGAGCAGGGCTGTTCATCATACCTCTTAACTGTACCTCATTATGAGGAACATACTTCATTTTGAGTCTTAAAATGCTTGTGTTCCTCGATGTACCACATTGGAAGGGTCTGTCACAAATTCAGTGTTAAGAATCTTTTCTTAACTAATATCCATGGTAAATAATAATGGATCATATTAATTTACTGAAATAATTTTTATAGGTATAAACTAGCAAATTGTAGCTATCCTGTGAGCTTCCTAGTTGTTTGTAAACTATAGGATTCTATATTTTACCCATTTGCTCCAGTTTATGAGCGGTCGTGTTTAACATTATGGAAAAGGAAGGTTGGGATCTATGCTGTACATGCACCCGTTCAAGTCATCAATACTAGTCTTAAAGGTAGGCAAAGTAGCACCTTGTTTGACTTGTAATGTTGATTTGTTCCATAGGCTGGGAATATGTTGAATTAGAAGCGTATCTCCCCAATGAGTCTTGGTTATTTGTTGGTGTAGACTTAGGTTCCTACTACAGGTGTTTATAGAACTACTGGTTTTGCAAAGAAATAAGAGGTCAAATATGTTTGGGTTTATCGTAGCTCAAAAAGCAAGAGCAGGTCAGCTCTGAGCAGTCTGTAGGCTACCGACTATAAGGACAGTCATGCTAATATTTGAGGAGCCTTTCTAGATGACCGATAGGCTTCAATGTATAAACACCAAAGAGGGCACTGCATTCACTGATGGGTCTAATAAAGAAAGAGTATGGTGGGAGGATGTCTTTTTTGGATTATAAAGATATTCCCATGGAAGTAAACTGGGCCAGACAGAAGGGTTTCCTAACTATGGTGAAAACATAAGTGAATGAGAGAGAGAATTGTCCACATAAGTACTAATGCCTCTTATGACTATGTCTGACTGAACAGGAGTCAGGAGCACCATTTATAACATACACGGTAGGAACCATTTTTTTTATTTATTTATTTTTTTTTTTTGCTGAATGTTATTACATTGCACTTGTTTACATTTGACCTGAGACAGTTTTCATTATATCAGAGCTGTGCATATTCCATCCCTTGCAGTAGATGTTTATTATCACTGAATGAGCAGATGACTGTGCCCATGTGAGTCATAGACAAACTTGGTCAGCCGCGCTGTTGGGATATTGGATTGGATGTCTGCAAAATAAATACCAAACAGAAGAGAGCACAGCAGCACTGATCCTTGTGATACTCTTCTAGTTACCATTTTATGTTCAGAGAAGGTATCAGAAACTTTCACTACCCGGGTTTATTTGAATAGACAGTTTGCAGCTCAGAGGATAACATACAATACCAGCATGAGGGATAGAATCAAAAGCCTTACCATGTCAAGATAAACAGTGCACATTGAATGACTACTGTTCACAGCCTCTGTAAACATTTCAAAGATGCTTACTAGGTTCCAGAGACTGAATTTTAGTACTTGTTCCAAGTTGATTTTAGGAGAAACAAAATTTTCACGGATACTGAGGGCCACAATATGGCTAGGTGGGGTAAAGTTATCACTAAATTTGTCTGGGAATTTATTAGCTATATCCTTGAGACTGGAATGTGTTACATCAGTATAGATGAGCTCAGTGCACATAATATATGTTAATTTATTTTGTGGCTACTATTTTGATGAAATCCTCCCCGATTTCACAGAATGGTCTTTCTTTGTTTCAAATTTTTGGGCTGCCAGGTAATTGAGGACTGCAGTCATTAAATGAGGCGATGAGGCTGAAGGCAACTGACACTTTGGTATTTTGCTCAATTTAATGTCTGGCTTTACAGGACTAGAGTTCATTTACATGAAGCAAGTCTGAATATTTCTTTTGAGGCTACTGTTTTATTGAATCTGTTCCTGATTTCACAGTTGCTGTTATTGACAAGTCTCCTCAGTGACTCTGGGACACTAGTGATACCACAGGTGGTGATACCACTGCTGGTCCACAAAGTAAGGTACATTTTGGGATGCTGGTAAAAGAAAATGAAAACTCATCTACAGAAAAAAATGTACCACATTCTGAAGGACCATGGATAGAATTTGACTTTTTCTATAAGCAAAAAATCAGTGTCTCTACATGAGGTATGCACTTTTTAATCGTGAAATGTAAAGCTAGGCTATACATTTTAAATGATTTATCCTGCCATAAAAAAGTCATTCTGTAATTTAGGTGTTAGAAAAATTCTACTCTACAATGCAGTGATCACTGGGATTTTACCAGAAGTGCCAACATTTAATTTATTCTGATAAGGGGAAAAAAATCTGTTCTTAGGTTGTACCAAAACAATCAGAAAAAAATATTACAGAGCCATCTAATCAGAATTTAAGAATAATAATTTAAGAATAATTACAATTTAAGAATAATTATAATATTTCTAGAAATTAAAGCTTTGAATTTAATTATTTGTTGATGTACAGATGACAAATGAAAAACAAACTTTCAAGTCCTTATAAAAATGGCCTGTTTTGGAAGCCCAGTAGTGTCCATCCCAGAGAGGCAGATGGAATGTCTATCTCTCTGTCTGGCATTTGGCAGTCTCTTTTAGAAGGTAATAAATGTGTTTTTCTCTGCATTGGTAACTGACTGTTTTGTGTGTTTGTTTCTTTCTACAGATATTAGTGGGAGAGTTCTGAAATTAATAAAGACAAGCCGTAGCACACTTCCACAAGGGCAGTTGTGTTCAAGCAACTCTGATCTTTGCCCCCACAGAATAAATGGTGATCTCTCTGATCTCCACCAGGGAGATTACACCCCCTGTTTGCCACCAAGTGCATGCAACCCCCTCTATCCCCCAAGGAGAGGCAATTGTACAACACTCCTTACTCCTTCCCCCCTTGTCTGTCTCCTCCACTGCTGGGGCCACCATTTGAACCACAGTTGTCTGGGATGCAGTTAGGCCTCAGTCCCTCTGTTACCACCAAGCTAGTTTCCAGGAAGTGATCAACTATTTATCTACCTCAACCATAAAGACAAGAGTCCAACTTCATATATACAGGATTGAAGGAGCCATTGTGGTTTTCACAAATACTATAAACTACTTGTAGTCATAATTAAGAACTGAAACTGGTCTGTGAGAAGGCATCCTTCCTTCCATCCTTTCCTCGTCTGTTTCCTAGTGGGGTTCATTGTCCTCATCCATTCCCTAGTGGGGCTCATTACATAGCATATCCTCAAACCATCTTATTGGGGTTAACTCATTTAACCACTCACTTCCGCCTGCTGAACCACTGTTTTATAGAACATAGTCATGAGAGATGGCTAGTGATAATTACTCATGCAGAAAGCATTTTAGCTTATTTTGTGGGAGTACTTACCCCAGTTCACTAAGAAACAAAAGATCATTTGTTAGTCCTTGTATGTGACAACTCCTTCTCTAGTACAGCAATAGAATTTACTTGTGACATGCATGGAAAGAGAAATGTTAAATATTGTGCTCTATGTCATCCCATGCATGTAAGGCTTCTTACTTATATACTGATGTAAGTAAAAGTCTTTCAGCTCTTTTTCTTCCAGTTCAGACTGCTACTATAAATGATGTATGTAGCAGTTATACCCGGAAAGCACGAGTCTGTGTAATGAGGCAACCAAAGCCCAAAGCTTTTCATAGTCCTGTACGTCAGCTTCCATCATAAACACTGATTGCAAAATATTTTGTTAAATAATGGCAAGTATTTTTTCTTTCTTTCTGGAAAACCTGACTTAAAAAAGCTAGTGTTGTCTATGCTGTGTAGGCAAAGACAGCATAATTAGACCTCTTTTGTGCCAAAACAAGCATAAAAAGGCATGTTTTGTAAAGATAAGCTGCAAATACAACATTTGACAGAATTGGGCGCATTATTCTATTCCATGCATTATTGAAAGTTAACTTGCCATCCCAGTTGGTATATATAATTTCCAATATTTATTCTGTTTTCTGATATGTCATTTCTGGTTGAAATCTTTCTCATGCATTCCTTCATACCAAAGAAACAAGACAGGACTGTCCATGGGCTTCTCTTTTTGCTTTGCATTTAGAGCTACTGGCTCATGCATTGGGATGCTACGGAATTAAATGGCATCTCTTCTGCAGGCACCATCCATGTTTTTTTAATACTTGGGAAGACCTTCCTTAGCATATTACCTCATTAGTACATTTTATCAAGCTATACATAACTGACAAAACTATATTTTCTTCTGATTTTTTGTTAAGTTTTACTGCTTTGCTGCCTAAGTTTTGGCATTTTCCGGCTTGCTAAAGTTTATATCTGTAACAGTAACAGTACTTGGAACACATCTAGAGCCTGTTTACTGCATTTCCTGTGTTGCACTTAATTTAAAATAATTTATTTTCTCTAAAAACTGCATTTTACCTGATTTTGGCCAAGCACTCAAGTGTGGAGTCATTTATTGCACTGTTGTGAATATTTTGCTGCTTGTGTATCTCTTTTACCTTTTAACTACAACAAAAAAAGAAAAAAAACAAAAAAAAATCTTTTTTCCCACTTTCTGAAAGTTAAGAAAGTTCAGTTACAGATTTGCTGTTCTGAACTTTTTGGAAGTTTCTAAAAGGCCAGTGCTTGCTTGGGCTAAAGGGAAGTCTCTGTGTTCACCAGTGGCTCTGGTTAACACTGAACAGCCTGCCTATCCCTGGAGGAGTGGTTACTACCTAGAAGCTGTAGTTTTAGTGGCCATTTTGGGTCAATTCTAAACTCCTTGATCTCTCTCTCTTAAAACCCTACAACTCTCGTTTTGCGCGGTTTTGCGCACTGAGCAGCGTTGGGCAGCACCGCCTAAACAGGTTTAAACTATTCCAGGCTCCACAAAGTCTGCTCTTCACTTTTTCCCTTAGAACTGTTCAAACTCTCAAAGTAATCACTCTATTCTCTTTCTAAAGCCCTGCACTTGCTCAGCTCTTATAAGGAAACACTAACTAACTAAAGCACTACACCCTCCTTGACTTCTCATAAGTATTAGGCTCCCGATTGGTCCTTCCTGATCAAGTGAAAAATCAGTTCCCTTCCCTAATTTGATCATTAAAAAAACAGTTCCCTATACTAATCTGGTATGTCCAAGGGTCAGTTTCAAGGTTACTCTCCAGTCCAGCTGGTGAATCTGGGAATTTTGAGGCAATGTTACAATTGCCTTATGTACACAGACAACCCACCCCTCCTTCCAACAAACTCTAATACATGTGAGAGATGCAGTTACACAGCCAAACTGGAGGCAGAGCTCTCTCAACCCAAGACTGGCACAGTCAGTCAGGAGGAAAAGGTAACCACCCACACCACAAATCCAGTCTCACACAGACCTATTGCATCTGCATACCCAACACATAAACACACAAAAACATACTCGGAGGCTCTAAATAAAAATCTGCCTAAACAGCAAAGACCTCCTAAGCAGATATCCAAGCAACAGCTACCCCTCAACAGTACCCACAAATCACATATCTCACAAAATCAGTGTGCCTCACAGTCACAGCCCTTAAGGCCAAACAACACACCAAATACACTTGTTATAGGGGACTCTATTGTCCAGCACACTGACATCCCGCTCACCAGACTGAACAAGGAGAAGGTCACTGTAAGCTGCCTGTCGGGTGCCAGGATCCGCCACATAACGCAAGCACTCAGGTCACTCCAAAACAAGTACAAGTATGACTCCTTCATTGTCCATGCTGGTGTGTTTGACCTGAGATGTACCTCCCTGGACTACATGAAAAGAGACATAGAGGAGCTCTCTGACCATGTAGCCCAGGCTGGCATGACCCTGACCTTGAGTAGCATCTTGCCCTCACCAAGAATGATGCCACAGTATAAAGACAAAATGATCAGTTTCAACAATTGGCTAAAGTATTGGTGTCATTCAAAGGGGATCCAGTGTCTGTCAGCCTGTGATGACATGCTCGACAAGCCACGTTGCTTCGCTAGGGGCGGCTTGCACCTGTCACCCTTAGGCTTTCGTATACTAGCCAAGGCTCTTGCCACCCCCAAAGTGCCTTTTTTAGGCAAGGCTCAAAGGACAAACCCACCTCCATAGACAACCCAAGGATAAAAAAACTAAAGGTAATGCTACTCAATGCCAGAAGTCTAAACCTCAAGATGCACGCACTCGAGGCTCTCCTCAGTACGGAGAAAATCGATGTCTGTGCAGTAACAGAAACCTGGTTCAAGGCTCCTGAGAGCACCCCAGCACTACCAGGTTATAACTCATACCATGCGTTTCAGCCCCAAAACTCGGACCAAAGCACAAAAGGAGGGGGAGTATCTATATTCATCAAAGATATCTACACCTCCAGGTTAGTGGCACTGCACAAAGCATCGGAAACCATCCATGTGCAACTAACAGCGGGCAAAACTGCCTTTCAGTTTATAGCCTGCTACAGAACACCCTCCCTATTACAGGAACCCCACTTGGCATTCCTGAGAACACTGGAGAATATGAAGGTCTCTCCAAACACTATGTTATTGGGTGACTTCAACTACCCAAACATTGACTGGGAAAACTACTCAAGCCCAAACACCCTCGCCCAACAGTTCCTTGAATTTATAAACTCTAACGCAATGGAACAACTGGTCACCACTCCCACAAGAGGGAACAACATATTGGACCTGGTCATCACCAACATGGGGACTCTATGTTCCACACCAGCGGTAAACCCCTCATTGGTAAGATCAGACCGTAAACAAATTTCCATGGACATCCATATCCCATCCCCACCCCCAGCCAAGGAAATCACTGTAAAGAATTTCTCAAAAGCCAACTTTGCACTTCTCAAGACTGAGGTGGAATCCTTCAAAGCCCCTGGGCCAGAGGATAATACAGCCCAATCCGCAGAATCCTTTACAAATGCATTCTATGAGCACCTGCAGGAATGCATGGATCGTGCTATCCCAAATAAAACCAAGACTCACTCCTCCAAAAACAGGAGACTGGTCTGGTGGACCCCGGCCATAAATAAGCTATACAACAGAAGGAGGAAGCTACTACATGACAGAGCAAAATCCCAAAAAGGGAAGGCATCTCTGATCAGTATTAGCAAGAAACTTCGATCCCTCATAAAATCATCAAAGGCCAGTTTTGAAAGAAAAATTGCCCTAGACACTAAAGATTATCACAAGGCCTTCTTTAGTTATGTCAGGAACATGGGCGGAAACTCTCAGATATGCTCTGAATTGTTGCATAATGGTACAAAATATACCGAACCTACATACATAGCCAACATCTTGGCAGACAGATTCAGTGCAAACTTCTCCCCCCCTTCCCCCCCAAATGAGCAAATGCCTATCCCAACTGAATGTAACCTCCCTGACATCACAGATGCACAGGTGAAAGCTGCCCTCTCCAAAGCAAAAAACACATCATCTATGGGACCGGACGGTGTCCCAGGCTGTGTCTTACACGAGCTACAAGAAGAACTGAATGCTCACATTAAGTCACTGTTCAAACTTAGCCTTACTACAGGATATGTACCACAAAGGTGGTGCCACAGTGGACCCTGGAAACTATTGCCCCATAAGCCTGACTAGTCTGGTCTGTAAAGCTATGGAGCGTATTATCATGGAACTCATAAACAAAGACATTGGGAGCCTCCAGACACTGGACCCTACCCAATTCGGCTTTGTTAAGGGCAGATCTTGCCTCTTAAACCTAGTTGATTTCTTTGAAACAGTTACCAAAGCCATAGATGAGGGCAACGTAGTCCACACAGCCTACCTGGACCTCGCAAAAGCCTTCGACACAATACCCCACTCTGGCATCATAAAGAAGCTTACCAGCTTAAATATCAACACCTATATCACAAGATGGGTTGCAAACTGGCTCAGAGATAGAACCCACATGGTCAGAATCACAGGTGCCATGTCCGAATCCAAACCAGTTACAAGTGGCGTTCCACAGGGCTCAGTTCTGGGACCTCTCTTGTTCGGTATATACCTCTCTGAGGTTCAGGCTAACACGGGGAGATTATGGCTGACAAAGTTCGCAGATGACTGCAAACTGGGGGCCATAATCGAATCTCCAGCTGACACAAGCATCCTCCAAAAGGGTCTCACAGAGACGGATGCTTGGTGCCAGAGCCACGGCCTCAAGCTAAATGCTAAAAAGAGCATAGTCATCCCCTTTGGGAAAAACAAGGTGCCCACAAATTACCACATAGGTGGTAATCCATTAAGTATGGAAGAAGTAATTATAGATTTGGGGATAGTAATCTCTCCTTTGATAATCACGTTGCCAAAGTGGTTAGAAATACCTTCTATATAGCCCACCTTATCATGAAAGGGTTCGCATCTAGATCAAGAGAGGTCATTGTGCCCATCTACTCATCACTCATCAGGCCCATAATTGAATACAATGCCCCTTTTGGGATGTACCTTACCCGACACCTGCAGCAACTGGAGAGACCCCAACAGTACCTCACCAATAGGATCATGGGCTACAAACAGATGTCCTATGCAGCTCGACTAAAGAATCTCCAGCTCTACTCAGTTGCTTACCGCCTACTCAGAGGCGATCTATGCCTGACGTACAAAGCCATGTCAAACCCAGAATTAATGGACATGCTCCACCTCAAAAAATCCAAGTCCCTTATAGCTACACGCTCCAGGGACCTAAACCTCAGCACAAAATAAATAGGACATGCTGGAGGGACAGATTCATTTCCCAATGGCTCCCCTCACTCTGGAATAGAATCCCAATTCATGTTAGACATAGCCCCTCGCTGACCCTCTTCAAGCAAAATCTGGACGCGTGGATGGGAAATCGCAAATTCACCCCTGGGATCTCTTCTGTGTCCCTGCTAAACAGAGGCACAGTAAACTAATCTTAAAAGGGTACCTTCTGTGACCTACGTTACAGAGGCACAGTAGATTAATCTAATAGGGAGGCGGAAGCCAAATACACTCTGGCTAGGCTTATAAATGCCCCAGGGCAGATAGCCTAGTATCTACCTATGAACCTATGAACCCATACAATAGGAAATGCTTCCCGTTATCACTCAGAAAAGTACCCATTTCACCAGGAAAAATAATTTTATACAGCAAGGGGTTCAAATCCATCCCATTTGATAGTTTTTCTTACTTACATAATTTGATTTAATAACAGAACAATACAAAAGTTAATTTCAGGTTTGATTTCACAAACCTTCCATGTTTCTCAAAAATCGTATGTTGTATAACTGATAATAATATCTTCACTTCCATATGTAGCCCATTATGTATAGGAGACAAGACCATAGGGTACTACTAACAACACTAAGTATGTGAAAGACTTAAAAGATTTAGGAATTCAGTGTGTTATAAGGTAATGTATAAAATTTAAATTTGTAATCAGTGTAGAACAGTGATCAAGCAATGACTTATTAAAGGTTCAGCTCAGGTTACATCATCATGTTACAAAACAACATACAGTATACAGATAACAATAGTTTACATTTATGAGTAAGCATAGAAAATCTGGCAAGCACTATATACATAGAAGATGTTACAATGCAGCTATATGTACAGTTACATAACTGGAATAGAAAATGGAGACTAATGTTTATGTAGGAGAAGCAGACGTGGTGGAGATATGGGTAGTAATAGCTGGGTCAGGAAAGCTACTAGAGACCTGTGTGATGAAAAAAGGGATGCGATTAGGTGTAGTGTGTATAGAACAGTAATGGTATGGTAAGCTGTATCACAGTTTAAGATGAGTGAGATAATCAGGTGGATTAGACATATGGGAGGTAAAGGTACTATGTAGTGGGACATACTGATTTAAGTGACAGGTCTTTAGAGGGGCAATTGCATTCAAACATAATAGCAGGGAGAGTAGTTTTATGTTGCATGAATTATCCTAGAAAAGAAATTTGGAAACAAGTCAAAGCTAGTACTGTTCCCAGATAAAATAAAATGGCTCCCCAAAATTTAGCAAAAGCAGGCTACAACATTAATTTTCTTTTCTACCTTTACACATAAACAATGCAGTACTCCGTTTTCTATGCTTTAACTAAATATCTTTGAATCTTGTATTAACTGTTTATATGTTCTCTATAAAACTTGAAGCTCTCCTGCTCATACACATTATTACAGTATTATTCATCATTTGAATTAAACAAAACATTATTCACTGTAACTTGTTTTTTTATGTGGGAATGCAATTTTCTTAGAACATATGAAGCAATAACTGGAAACTTCCCAAAAGCCACTTGTACAGATTTCTGCACTGTTCTTTTTCAAAACAATTTTGTAAAGATTTTCCAGCCATGAGTTATTTAGCAAATTGCATTGGCTCTAATTTCAATCAAAGAAAGATCTCTGATTAAATTTCTTTTAAGACTCTAAATGAGAAATTTCAAAACATTATTAAGCAATTTTCAGACTGATTCCCAAAACAGGAAGAACAGCTATAAAAAGTTTTCAATGATTTATAAAGGATATTAATCTGCTTAGCAACATGCAATACTGCATTGTCTCTGGTACTCAGATTTTTGTTTCAACTGCTCTCATAATTTTCTCATTGATCAGACCAAACTTTTTCTAATATTTCTAATCACTGTTCTAAAATGCTAAGAGATGCCATTCAACAATGGGTAGCATTCAAAAGACATGCGTGTGTAAATGGGCATGCCTTCGTTGAAGGTTGGCCGTTGACCTGGCACCTTAGCTTTTCGTAAAAATCTACTGCCAATCATTAGCGGACTGGAGTTCTGCTGTGGCGACCCCTTACCGGGAAAAGCCGAAAGTCAAACGACAAACAACAACTTGTAGCAGTTAAAAGATCAGTCATGGCTGACACTATGAAATCTTCCATTTCCAAATGAGAGTGTGAGAGCCACAATACATCAATAGGCTGTTACAGTCCAGACCTTGGCATATCTATCTGTCTATATTGTTTGTTGGCATATTTTAATGACCTTTTAATGACACACTTAAGATGCTGATTATGGTTGTATTTTGAAATATTTCCTGTAGTTTCTGTAGAGGTTATTATAGTTTAACAAACAGCTGTTACCTGTTGGTAAGTCATTTCATCTATTGTGCTTTGGCTAGACTGAAACAGATATAGAGAAGTATTATACACTGTGCAGCCTGTCTTACGTTGACTTTCAAGAAGCTTAAATTTAATTTGGATGAGCATGGTGCCTCCCTCAAGGAGGGTTTCAACCTTTTAAGGGGGTTTTCAATTTGCAGTGATTCAATGATAATTATACCTTTATTGCCTCTAATATTGGTAACTGACATTTGTTATAAAATGTAATGCTGCTTTTAATGAGTAGATCAAGCACCCAGTGAAAGTTTTCTCTTACCTCAGTTTTGTCTTATCTCTTCTCCTATTTGCAGAAGTGTGCAGACAACAACATGGCGATGATGATGATGATGATGAGTAAAACAAAATGGTTAACCACAATCGAAAGTAAAGTTTTGGCTTAAGTTTTTTCCTATTTGCAGAAGTGTGTGGAAAATGAGAAGGTGGTGATGAGAAAAACAAAATGGTGAACCATAGTGAAAGTGAAAAAAAAAAGTTTTAGTCTGGCTTTGGAATGGGTATTTGTACTACTGGTTGCTTTAAATCTTTTAGTTTAGATTTAGCAGTAAACTATACTATATCTTCTAACCATAAGCAGTATAACAACATACTGCATTGTGTTAAAAAACAAGAAAGCAAATAACCTGCAGATCCGCACAAAGATTCCTAACACATTGACCAAGTGTCATCCTAGCCAATCAAAGAATTTAACAATTAGGAGTAAGCAGTTGTATCGATCCTGTGTTACTCCTCATAGGGTTCTACTAGATATTGCCACCAAATGAGAGTCTGTTGGGTTTGGGAAGAAGTGTAATTAGGTTTGGCACTGAAACCCCATAGTGCCATCTAAACCCTATCTTACACAAGCAATGTTGGAGTTTCTCCCTATGTGGTATGTTTCATTCATTTCCTATTCGTATGCCTTTACTGCTGAGGTCACTTGAAATAACCAAACCCTGTACATCAGGTCAAATCTAATTAGACAACCATCTGTCTTAGTAAGGAAAATAGTGTATGGCTTCAAGAGCTGTAAACCCAGAACTTTGTTTACCATGTTACCTAGCTGGACCTGTATTTGTTGGACTGGTGGGCATAGCTACAATTTATATAACAGGTTTAAAGGAACCCCATGACAGGAGGGACATAAAGCTTCAGAGTGGGCTGAATCTTGTTGATCTCGTTTCTATCCACTAGTTGCTTTAAATCTTGTTAGTTGACCTAAGATGAATACTGGCGTACAGACACAAAACTTTGGCTAGGATCCAGATGACTTACATTTGACTAGCAGCACAGACTCTGGAGGAGTCTGACAGGAGAGGATTGGAGTGGGTGGGCTATTCTGGCTTACCCATCATGGTGGGAATCAACTCTGGCCTGCTGTTTGGCTGACATCAACTAGCATGTTGTTTTATGGCAGCAGCTCTATGGTGGGTCACAGGACACTGCACAGGAGTGTGCCACAACAGCGGTGGACCTCTGTGAACTGTAATTTTGGAACTTACAGCCACCGGGGGGGGGGTTGGATTGGGGACCCTGATCTTTAGAGCTTGGGTAATGGATTCACCTCTTGACTACCCTGACTCTTGCCCCAGGGGGATGACTGGTTCATATGGATCTCATGCCTGTGGAATGTACAAATTATTACAGTAATAATGAAGGTATTACTTAATGGTCAGTGGGGACAGGGATATAAAAAATTAAAAGTAAAGATGAATAATAGAGGTAAAATGCCAGTTTTACTACTGAATGCATTATTTCAAAAAAGCTGACATAAGACCATTAGCATAACAACTTGATAAGTGTTATGACTTGTTGGATGCCCAAGGTGAGACTGCTGCTAAAATAAAAGCTACTGATCACCTGGATGAAACTAAAGGTAATTCCAACAGTGGCAGTGCTGTTTTTGGTATTTATGAACCCTTTTTGATCTGATTCTGGACTGCATGAAGATACTAAGCTAAGCTGGTGAGAACCATCACAGGAGGCATCCAAAGAAAGAGGTAGCAGGCTGAGCTGAAGCCTGATGGAGTCTGGCCATGGATGTAGGTGAAGAAGAGGAAACTTTCCTGCATCCAATCAATGACTATTACAAAAGGCAAAGTCAGATGTTACCTGACAGAGAATGAAGTTGGGGTCCTAAAAGACAAATGAAGTGCTGGTGGTAAATCTGGCTCAGAAGTGGAAAAAGTGTTAAATGTCATTTCTGCTGCAGTAGATTGTACAAAAGGAGCAGGGGTACTCTGACATAGTGAGAAACAAGAACATAAAACAACAACAAACAACTTAAATTGTGACTGAATTTAGGAGATACCTGTAAAGACGTAAACAGTGAAAAGAACTGCATGACACAAAGAAGAAGAGAATAAGTTGGACCCGTTACATGTGGACATTAATTCGTTTTGCAGAAAAAGTATCCATGACATAGATTATATAGGACAGACTTGAACTGAACCCATTAAAAATGATGCAAGAATTCACAGTGAGATCTTCCGAAGTAGGAAATTATACTATATAATCTTTAATTTGATATAAGGGGTTTATATTACATAATTTAAATCTTGTTATCCATTTTAATTTTTAGAATAACAGTAATTTAACATTTAAAAGAACAGTCTTCTGCAGAGACGTTTGGGACAAAATAAACAAGTTAAAGTGAATGACATCATTAACTTTTGTATCTTGTCCTCTCTAAATCTTTGGAGAAAATGGCAATTGGTTGTCTTTTCAGCACTGTTTCAGTGACAATGGGACAGTTTGGAGAAATGTCCCTTTCCTCTGAGCTGGTACAGCCTTAGAGGTATTTATGTGTAGTCAAGGAGTGCTGGGGATGAAGCCTTCTACTGAGGGTTTTAATTTCTGCTTCACCCAAGACTCTTTTTTATGAGCTTTTATTCTGCAGTTCTGTGGACTTGTTTAAAGTGGGACTCAAAGAAATCCTAAAAAAAAGTCCCTGTTATGTTGAAATGAAATCCTGCTAACTTTCAAAGCATATGCACACATGCACAGACACACACACACACACACACACACACACACACACACATATATATTTATATATATTTATATATATATATATATATATATATATATATATATATATATATATATATATATATATATATATATATATATATATATATATATATATATATATATATATATTTATATTGTACTAGGTTCTAGAAGCTGTTTTGAATGAGTGAACATTGTTGTATGACCGTGAGGTTTGTACATGTATATATATATGGGATCACTACTAAATCTCGAATACTTACAACACCGAACACTGGAATCCTGAGACCAGATACCCAAAAGACGAGAAGACCGGAAGACCAGAAGCGAGAAATTTAAAATACGGAACACTACACTAAACATACACTACACACATACACATACCCACACCTTCCCCCAAAACACAAACACACAAACCTACACTACATAAAAGCAGGGGGGCAAGCACCCACCATGTGGGGGACTGT
>NC_056740.1:376289919-376417419 GCF_019279795.1 Protopterus annectens
TAAGAGAGATGTAAGTGCATTTCCATACACAACTACTCAGAGGTGCACATGCAGTGTTATGAGACTGAACTTGCCTGGCCTCTTCCACAGTTGATTGTCTACCCACAGTGACTATTACTAAGTAGAGGACTAAGCTGTCTTCTACTCAGGGATGGGTGAGCCACTGCAGGCTACTCAAGGACTTCCTCCCCACCTAGCCCTTCAGGTGCCCATGGCTTTAAAGATACAGGGGTCACTTGGAGGGTCTACTATGTGATACAGACACATTTGCTTGAAACACAAGTACTCACTTCTACTCACTTATTTTGGCAAGTGTTGCATCTCCCACTAAGTCACTATGTCTTATCCTTTAATGTTTTCTAGACCTACCAGAACACTGATCATAACCCTAAAACAGCCCACGCAGAGCCCTACCCTAACGTCTCCTATCCCTCCCTAAACCTAAAATCCCCTTTCTTTTCCCATCCACACTTGTTCATTAAACCTAAAATCCCTTTCTCCTCCTTATCCCTGAAGTCTTGATTGATCCCTAAACCTAAATTCACCTTCCCCCTCCCCAAACCTGAACTTCACAATTGCTCTTTAAGACTAAATTCCCCTTCCCTTCTCTAATTCTAAAGTCTAATTCGCTCCCCAAACCTAAAATCCCCATCCCCTCCCTAATCTTAAAAACTCATTTGCTCCCTAAACCTAAAATCCCCACCCCCTCCCTAACATCAGGGCTCCCCATCAGTTCACACTACACTCACCATCCCTCCTCCCTAAATCTAACAGCACTTTTGCTTCTCTTTCTTTCCCCACCTATATAGCCTATGCACACTTTTTTCACTTCCTCTTCTAGGACGTGAGCAGGTCGTGCTGTAGCTGTTTGGCTGAACTCGTATCTGAATTTGAGCTTTAGCAACTGTTGTCACATGCTAACAGCACTCAAGTCTCTGGCTGAAAGTTATTGGAATTTGGTTCTGGGTTCGACTTATGCAGTGATCCTTTACTTGGACTTTAGTCAGAGCTTCATTTCTCAATCAGGAGCTGGGTAAATGCAGTATCAATTGTGTATTTTTTATGAAGTCTTCATAAGAGTTTTGAACATATTATTTGACTCATATTTTTTTAATTAGGGAAATGTTGAATGTTTTCAGTGATAATATAATTGAATTTATATAAAAACAAGGGATCTTTAGTTTTAAAAAATGTTAGCAGTAGATGCTGGGTATGATTAATATTGACCATAAGATCATTAAACATTTTTTTGCCATCACATGACTCGTTTTTCTAAAAAAATAGATGCTAGTGGTCAGGTATGCAGTAGAATAAAGGGCTATAATGCAAATGTCTATAGTTAGTGACATTTACTGAAACCCACACTCAAGAAGCAAGTGTCTGTATTTTTAACTGGATAAAGGCATTGATCCAGTGCCTTGGGCTACCTTATGCAGAGATATGCATGGGGCTGTTACCAGGGATTTGATACTGACAATACATAAGTTCTTTGTAGCTATTTCAAGAACTGCATGGCTAAGAATGTTGGGAAAGTTGTTTTTAGCATATGTCCTAAAAATATTAGCATTTTCTCTTTACATTACAAGCTCACGCTGAAGTAAATAGAAGCAAAACGTATCCAAAGGGGATGGAAAATACTGAAAACAAAATAATAACTAATAACACTTAGTAACAGCAGGCATCCGAAGTGTTCAGAATGGTTGTTTCTCAAATTTTCACAATAATATCATTGCACATAAGTGTAATGCTCTTGGAGATTTATAATAGGGACTAGGATAAGAAGCTGGAATGTGGATGAATAAAGGCAATATCAGACTATCAGATATAAATTTGGGGATATATGTGGCTGCAACTTATGTATGGGAAAACCACATTAAGATGATAAGGGAAGATTAGTTGTTGGCAAGGGTAGAATTTATAAGCAATCAGTAAAGTTTTCATGTTAAAACATAGGGATATTCAGAAAGAAGCATAAAGTTACCATTCTTTAGTTAAAAGCACAGTCAAGATAGGACAAGATGACTTGATGATGGTTAGGTATGCATAAGATCTGACAAAGCATGGTTATGCCAGGGACAGTACTGCATAATGAAACCTCACAGTTATGAAAATGGCCGTCAAATTTGTGAAACTAAGTCAAACACACTATGAGTGTTCACGTGATCCTGGGACCTTGGTATGCACATGTGCAGAAAATGCTTTATAGCTGCCAAAAGGAACACATAAAAGTGATATATAGCAAAATGTCTATTGATTTTGTAATGCAAATAGGAAGGACATGGGTGCTGCCACAGTCAGAAAAGGGGACGAGCAAGCAGAGGAAACACAGAGGGACAATGGGAAGGGGAAGAAGGGTATAGTTTGTTGTAGGACAGTTGACCTATTCCTTGAAGCAGGGTAGAGGGGAAGGTAGCATGAGGAAGATGTGGACAGGGAAGAAGATGTATGAAATGGCAGCATAGGCAGACACTCGGGTATAAAATGCAGGCAAAGACTGATAGGGAAGACAGTAACACAAAATAGAGGCCAAAGGGGAGAGACACAGACTGACAGAGGGTGCAGAGTGGGTGATGTGGCAGATTGGAGTACAAACAGGAGATGGGGGAGTGGTATACAAGGAAGGGTAGAACCATAATGGGGATAGGCAGGGTGAGTGAGGCTGATCAAGATGACCCATAAGGAAGTCTACACAACATAGCTGATCCTGGAGAAAATTAACAAAAAGACAAAAGAATAAAACAAAGCAACATAGCAACAATAATAATTGAAAAAAAAGAAAGAAAAAAGAAAAAAAAAATGAATGCAAAAACAGGAGTAAAATACCATTGGCCAATACCTTACACACTAGTGATGACTTACTAGAACCGTACCTCCATCATCTCGGCCTTCCTCAGCTGACCTGACTTTATTGCCCATGTTTTTTGGCTGAAGCACTGGTAACACAAGTGTTGTTTACACCTTATTTTTCAGCTTCTGTGACATTTTTCTTTCATGCTCTACCCCTAATACTTTGTGCCAATTGATTGTAGCACCTCTGATTCTAGATATGACATCCTCGTTCAGACTTCCTTTCTTCTCAACCACACCTCCCAGATACTTGAAACTGTTAATAATAATACCAGAGAATATAAAGCAAACAATAAAAAGTACAGGATATCTTAATTTTCAGTGTCTTTTGATTTCCCCCATTTGCTGCAATGACCACTTTCTTATTTGTACCGAGTTTTATCCCATGTGCTTTCAGTTTTGCTTTCCAGTCCCCTATCACTAGCTGAAGTTCCTGTTTCGGAGACAGCTTTAGTGCCACGCTGTCTGCATACAGCTTTGTTTATCTCTCTCCCCTCAAAAAGGTTGCTGAGATAGACCATCATTAATCTTACCATGAGTGGGCTCAGAGCTCAACCCTGATGCACAGTCTTTCCCACTGGGAGCCCCACTATAAGACTAAAACTGTACCTATGTCACTGGGTCATTGCAAATAGTCTGCACTAATTATACCAATGTTTCCCGGACTATGAAACATTGCAGGCCCAAATCAGCATAGGAATGCTCATTTGGAATCTTTCCTCATCTCTGGCTTCTTCTCTCATATCCAATCTGCTAACATTGGCTCAGTTGCAGAGCAGGATCACTATCAAATGAGGCACTAAGCAGGCTAATGGTCTGGACCACCAAGCCATGCCAGCATTCCATTACTTGGCTGTCTCTCCCCAGTTGCCAAAAGACACTGTTCAAACATGCCAGTGTGCATGCTATTTTCTTTTTTTTTTATTTTTACAATGATCATAGAAATTTGGATTAAATTAAAAATGTTATTTCAGGTTTTGCAACAAAAACACTGACAGCCAATTTCTAAGAAAAGAGTAAAATAGTCTCACATTGACAACAGACATACTATGTGCAACAGCAAACATTTCCTCCAGTGAAACCTCACTTTTATCATAAAATGCATGTGGCAACCCATTCAACTGCAAGACATGTGCAGCAACACTCAAATAGTATATAGTGAGCCAATAATTCCATCTGTGAGAAAGGGTGCAGGAATTCAAAGGGCAGATGTGCAATGCATTTGACATCTAGGCTGAGGAAATCATACCTGCACTGCCAAAGCATCTCTTAGCTTTACTCATCTTCACTAAGTACCAGACAAACAGACTGTTATAGAGCAAAACAATGCATTTCACACCATTGTGCCATCAAAAAACATGGTTAATATAAATAGTTAAAATATTAATATAAAAACTCTTTCTGTCCATTTCAATCACAGCTAGGTAAATACACTGTCACCAGTCAACAAAACAAGGAAACCAAGGACTGTACCCAAAGAACATGGCTCATATCATGATGTCCCTGTTCATTACAATTCCTTCCTTTACACCATAAATACTGTGGGTTGTGGTAACAAAAGGCATGTACACACACGCACACAAACACACACAATGCATATACACACATGCACACAAACACACACACGTATGCATGCACACAATCATCAGTTATAGCCACATGCATGACTGCAAACCACAAATATCTACATTCATCAATAATGGGCCAGAAATATATTTCATCTTGCTGCTGTTAAAACAGCACAGTGTAATCCACTGTGGCTGCCCTTTGCTGTCTCAGCTTCTTAGCTCAAGAATCCGAGATCCAGAAAGTAGGAACACATCTTAAATGCTTCTTGAATATACTTAGAAAGAATTGTATTAGCAAACATTTTCTAAAGGATACAAAGTATGAAACTTATGCCTGCCAATATTTTTTGACTGCAGTACAAGACATTTTGCCAGAAAGTCACAAATTTTGCAAGGAACAGAAAAAAAATTCCTCTCACCTTCCTTACTCCAATTTTCTGGACCAAGTCAAACATAATAAGGGGACAAGGGCCCACATTTTAGATATTATTTTCTTTTATCTATTTGTTAAGTAGGTAAATTCACTGTACAGTGTTCCTTTTTAGGGGTGATCTGGGAACACTGTCTGAATGACTTGCTGAAAAGCATACAGTAGACAAATGGAAGTGGATAGATTCAAACCCTGTACTTTTGACTAAAGGAATCAGCTTGTTAAGATTTCATAGTATTAAATGATAAACAGCTCTTATTAACTTGCAATGTATTTTCTGAACAATAACTATAAAACTCTAATAACTATCTTTATTGACTAATTGTTATCCTCGGTGATTTGTCAGAAAATAAAGAAGTTCTGGAAGTTCTGACAGTTAGTGCAATGGATTTAGGTTGTAAGCTCTTAGAGAGTTGCTTCATATAGTCAAGGGTACAGAATTTAATTCTTTCCAACTCCATTTTCCAAATGTGTGATTCTGAGCAAGTCACTTAACCAGACAATACTTGGCTAACAAGTAGAAAAAAGACAGAGGACATGTATTTTCTCAAAGTGAAACTCTAATGACTGGCATTACTGACTGAAATCCCCAGTGATTTACCTAAAAAAGGTGCTTGTGTGGAGGTTAAGGAATCTTGGTTTTCTGCAGGTGCAAAATCCTACAGGCAGTCTGAAAGTACTCTTGGACAAAACACACACACACACACACACACACACACACACACACACACACACACACACACACACACACACACACACACACACACACACACACACACACACACACAAACACATGCACACATTGTTCTGCATCTTTCGTGGTTCTCCCCTGTTGAAAACAGGTACTAGGAAGCTTATTCTCCACTTGCCTTGGATTCGACTCTATTTCCATTATGTAATGAGTATCCTCAGTTTCCATTTTTTTCTGTAATGCACCCCAACATCTTGGTTATTATTGTTGTGACCATCAAAAACTACCACTTTCCCTGACTTTATTTTTGTTGTAAACTTCATACTTTCTTGTGGTCAGTTCTTTCTTCATCATAAGTTATCCATGCAGCAGTACAGCTTTTGTAGAGTTTTCTTCCTTCAGTAACTTCTTGAAGTAATCCTTCCATCTGACTTTGATGTCCTCTGGAATCTCTTGAGTGGAGAGCAGACTGTTGTTAGCATCCTTTAGGACGGCATATTGACTATCCTCTTTGTAACTGTGTCATTCTCTTGTTATCTGATAGTGCTTCTTTGTGCCATCTACTGAGTCATTTTCAAGAACCTGATAAAGGTTCTGTGACATCTTGTTCTTTGCCATTATGACTGCTCTTATTAGCCAGTTTGTTAGGCAATCAATCTTCCTTCTTAGCCTTATCCATATTTTCTGTCTCCTGCTTCCTTCTGCATTTATTCTTTCCTTTAGAACTTCTTAAACTTCTGTATTCCACCACAAGCTTTTCTTATACACCTTATTTCCACACCTGAATACCACAGATCCATTCTATCTTCTTCACACATGCTATTTTGAGACACTGCCAGCCATCACCACCACCGTCAGAAGAAACCAGTGCATCTGGGTCCCAGCCTGCCACTGTTACCTTAAGAGTTTCTGTCTTAACCTGCAACATCTGCATCAAGTACGTATAACCAATGCCTCTGGGTCCCAGCCGGCCACTGTTACCTTAAGAGTTTCTGTCTTACCTGCAACATCTGCATCAAGTACCCATGCATTGGAGGCTGGTACAGTAGTACCGACCTGTAGCAGTGTGAGTGGAACTGACATATTTGTCGCCCATCACCACTGGGCAGACCTTGTGGGAAATACCATCAACAGAAGGATGGATGCTGATATCAACCACACAGAGAGCATGCTCAGGCAAAAGACTGAGTCATTTCCCTGCCTGGAACTGGCTCCATCTTCTGAGCCAGGATCTAGTGATGACAGTACCCTGGGAGACAAGTAATTTCCCACTGGGTCTCAGCTGCATTTGCGATCACCCAGTCCTATCGCCCAACCTGGTGGTCCCCTACCTTTGGTATCCATGACCACCCTTGCTGATATTGCGATCCTCCTTTCACTATTGTCTTCTCTCTGTTTGTCTGATGTCCCCTTCACCATTGTGTTCCCCATACCTCATTGTGTTACCTCACACCCTGTAAGTCATGTCTGTCTATCCCTGCAGCCTAACCTATCCTTACCTTCATCTTACTTCCCTTCCCCAACTTTCTACTCTCTTTAAAAAAATGGATACCTGTTCCACAACAGAAAGGATATGCCTCCCTCATATATCTCGTAACTGTCCAGATATTTGCAGAATGTGTATTTTTTTGTGCGTTCCTCATAATAATTATTTCTTGGCAAATCATTGAAGACCGAATTCAGTTAATAATGACACAAATTTAAGTTTTAGACTTCATATCTTTTAGAGACTGCATAATATGATATTAATATTTATAGGAACAGTATGTTTAACATGTCCCTGATACTGGGTCTTTGTCTAACCATTATGCTTAGGTTTGTTAAGAATTCTGCAGCTAACATGTTGAGAAGTATGGTCTTACCCTACCTCTATCCTGATCATTCCTTATTTGCTTACCTTCTTTTCTACTCTCTGCTTACTTCCCCTTTTATCTCTGTTCTACACACCCATTTCCAAACTTTATTTTCATCAAAAAATAAACACACCACACACAAGCCCAATAAGGGTTTCTAAATTACGTATCTTTTTGTGATTGTGTTGTGCATGCTGGGCTATGAATACCACCATCACTGTCCATGTACAAAGTCCAGTCGAAGTAATGTCCTGCATAAAGTGACATCAGATGCCATGGGTCACACAAATGAGTTGCATGTCATTGCTCAGCAGTTGGAAAATGCAAAATAGGGTAAAGCGGATGCCTTCACTCTGACTGCTTTCATGGCTGGACTCATTCATGAAGTTACTTGTAAAGTGTCAATGTAAAGGGTAGAAGCTTCAAATTTCTTTAGGGTTTTATGCCTTTCTGCCTCCTTTCACTAAATGTGCAGCAATCTTCTGCTGTCTGTTTTCTTGACACATTCTGTATGAATGCTTATGTATCTCAATGTATTACAGATATGCTTGGCCTTGAGGCCTCTCGTGTTTTTGCATTCAGTCTATGAATGCATAAAATTCTCTTTATATGTGCTTCTGTGTGGATGCTGCTTTTAAATTCCTTCATGACTCACTTTGTTAAAGCAGAGCTTTATACAGTACAGAGAATTCCAGGTTCAGTTCTCATGGGATCTGTTTCCTGTCTGTACATGTGTTACATTCATCTGGTAAGTGCTTCCCTACCAGCATTGTCTTTGAATTCCTCCCGACATACACAGTGCAGAGGGTACAAGGTTCAGTTCTCTAGATGTCTGTTTCCAGTTTGTACACCTATAACATTCACCTGATATGTGCTATCTTGAGAGTGTTACATTCAAATTCCTTCATAGCTCACCTTGTTAAAGCAGTGCCTCATATAGTACGGAGAATGCCAGGTTCAGTTCCCCTGAGGTCTGCTTCCCATCTGTCTATATGGCTTCCTTGACAAGGCTGCCTTTGAATTGCTCCTCCTGAGCTCACCTTGTTAGAGCAGTGCTTCATAAACAGTGTGTAGGGTGTTAAGTTCAGTTTCCCTGAGGCCTGCTTCCAGTCTGCACATGTGTAACATTTACCTAATATATGCTTCCATGGCATTATTGCCTTTGAAAGTGCTTCATGCAGTATCAAGCATGTTACGCTCCATTCTCCTGAGGTCTACGTTCAGTCTGCTCATGTGTAACATTCCTCTGATATGTGCTTCTCTGACAACATTGTATTTGAATTGCTTCATACACAGTGCTAACGCTGGATAGGCTTAAGACTCCTGAGACATGCTTTATAAGTCTGCTTCCAGTATGTGCATGTGTAACATTCATATAAGTGCCTCCCTGACAGTGTTGTCTTTGAATTTCTCCATAGCTCACCATATAAAGGAAGTCCTTAATAGAGTGGCAGTAATAAGAGTGGGTGATTCTCATCCCCCTCAGGGTTTCATGGGTTCTCTTTATGTCATTTACATTATAGTACAAGGACAGTGATCAAACTATTTTATGATGCTGTCAGGACTGTTGTGTGATGGCAATTCCCATTACTTTTCTGCACACTAGCTATCAGGTGTATATTTCCTATTTTCTAAGTTCTTGCACTTTAGATTTATATCTATGCAGTTGTCTCCTAGTCCTGTCTTCATTGCCTTAATCATCCCTAATCTGAGTTTTACTTCTATCTGCAATCTTCTGTCCATTTCTGTTTTTTTTTCTGGTGGCCCTAATACAGCTTCTACACTCCTCTCTAAGATACACTTTCCTTAATTCCTTACCCAGCACATTCCTCTGTATATCTGTATCCTTCAGTTAAACTGTAAATCAGCACATCAATATTACCATCTGTGACATAATGTGAGCCTTTATGACAACAACCAGAAAGGCACTTCCTTGATCAGTGTTCACTACAGATGCTTGTGTGTTGTCATGGCTGTGAGTTCATTTAAAATGATCTTCTCGCAGATCCATACTGTGGCAGTTTCAAGGAGCTGGATGACTTGAAAAATGCCCTGCATCATGCATTTTTAATGAGCCTCGCATCTGTTGCACATATACTGTAAAACGTGGTGGCTTGATCAAGGTCATGGAAAATGTGTTTCAGAATTCCCAAAATACACATCATAGTTGTAAAAAATGCTGTATGAAACAGCATAAAAAGTCTTTCAGCTTTTCCTGGTTAGGGGTCGCCGCAGTGGAATTCCTGTCCGCTAATGATTGTCAGTGGATTTTTATGGTGCTGAGTTGCCAGTCTGATGCCCAACCTTCAAAGAAGGCACGCCCATTCACGCACGCACCTACCTGCATGTCTTTAATATTACTTGACCATGGGGAGGACATGCAGACTCCACACAGAAGGTGCTCCAGCCGAGAATCGAATGGGAGAACCTCTTGCTGTGAGGCGACAACACTAACCGCTGCACCACTGCAACCTACTACTGTATGAAACAGCATAAATAGTAGAATCCACTCCATGCACCTCTCCTATGTGGAGGGGGTTCTAACCCCACACTCATGATCTCCAAAGGTAGTACTTCAATGCCACACAAAGTAAGTGAAAAGAAAAATGTGCTAAATACATAACGTCCATTTCCCACTTCTCTGAGTCCTCTGACCTTATAACAAAGCAAACACCTTTAACAAATTAAGCTCTGATCTATTAACATAACATCATTGTCATTGTTACCCTTTGTTCCATTTTAAATGTGGCAAAGGGTATAATATGTGGCAAAGGGTGTAATATCAGATGTCACCATCCTCTTGGTTCAGTGACACTCCTCACTTTCACAGGCCTCATACAATCCATTCATCTCTTGGTTGGACATCCTCAACTTCTCTTGCCTTGATCCTGCCTTTCTCAGATCTACTTAACCAGATCATCTGCGCTCCTGTACATAAACTTGAGTCACAGGAATCTGTTCCACCTAACCTTCTCTGCAGTTGAGTGTTATTTGGTTTCATTTATTTTATTTTATTTATTCTTTGTTGACTGGGGTAGACCACTGATCCAAACAGACCATTTTCAGGCTAAGCCCGAGACAGTACACATAAAATAATAGCAACAGAGACTACCGGCACAACAGTAATCAAAAATAGTAACAGCTTCAGCACTGGTAATTAAAATTAAATCACGAGTACGTTAGTAGGTATATGGTTATACATTAGTAGGAATACAGCTATTTATTGGTACAATCAGAGTTGCAGCACTGTTTATCTTCATTTCTTTGTCCCACAGTATGCTTTTAACTACCATCTTGGTTATACATTAGTAGGAATACAGCTATTTATTAGTACAATCAGAGTTGCAGCACTGTTTATCTTCATTTCTTTGTCCCACAGTATGCTTTTAACTACCATCTCAGGCACTTCATCTCCATCACCTCAAGTTTCCTTGCCTGCTCGACCTATTCACTACCCAGGTTTCTATGCCATACAGAAGCACTGGTTGCACCACTATTGACATACTAACACATCTGTAATATATAAAGCATGGTTTTAACTTTGCCAAATTTAATATCCAACAACATTGTGCATAATTAATTGTAGTGCCTCTGTTCTGAAGGTATTCACCTGTGTTATACACTACATTTATGGTCTTCTCTGTAGCCACTGTTTACCTCTTGTCAGTTTTTTCTTAGTACTTACCCTGGTAAGTTCCAAGTACCATGTTACAGAAATGGCTTGCCCTCCTCTGGTCTGAAGACCATTACTAAATGCTCCTTTTACCCTCTGAGGATGCGTGGGCATTGATTCAATAACTTAAATCTTTCCTTGTAGATATAACCTCAAATGTAGCATGAAACCTAAAGGATAGCACCTCAGAAGCACAACACATCCTTCATTTTGAACTCCTCTGCTGATACTGGGAACTAAATCCAAGAGTGTGATGTTCATTTTACCGTTTATATTTATTATCATTGATATTTAGCTATTTTACTGTACTTCAACTGTATCATACTCATTGGAAGTTTTTACAGAACTGTTAGAATAATTTTTCTTTAACAAAGACTTTACTACAAAAATCGCTTTAAGTTTTTAAATTTTTGGAGGATGTTGAATTTCATAATACTTTTTTACCATATTTGTAAATTTAGAATTTGTAATTTTTCATTTTTTTTTTTTTTTTTTTTCATTTTTGTTTTTTCATTTATTTAATTTCCTAACTGCCTGTCCTAGTGAGGATCATGGTTGGACACTCCTGGTCAGCAAATGTAAATAAATAAAATAAATACATAAATTGTGGTAGAACAGAGTTCCCTATCCTTAACAAAAGTCTCCAACTCATCCTGTGGAATTCCCATGTATTTCTAGCCCCTCCAACATGTCCTGGGTCTGTCCAAGGGTAATCTACCAGTGAGCATTGTCTGGTTTACTTACCATCAATGGCACATAGGAAACACGCTTGCAAAAACAACTTCAAGGTTCTATTCTCAACATGGAGGAATTGTTTGTGTCTAGCGTTTGAGAGATTAACATGCTCCTCTATCTGTTGTAAAGAGTAACTCCAGCTCTCTTATGAGGGTACCTCATTTCTACTTCTTAAACTTCTTATCTCATCCTCTTCATCACTACCCAAAGCTTGCACTCATTGGTGAGCCCGGAGATATAGCTTGGGTGGTAAATTAAAAGTGTCATCTAGTACCGCAGTTCTTACCTTACAACCACTGTCCATACAATGATGGCAATAATGTTGTCAAGGCATCTATCTGCTAGTTAATTTCCTAATTCCTTCAAATATAACTGATACATAAGACCTTGCAATACTTAAAATCTTCTGCATATTGTAACTGGTTTCCCCTCACCTAGAGAGGACAATCCTATGACTGATATAGAGGTGCTTTATTCATCCCTGCCGCTTTACATTCAGCAGGCAACTGGTTGTTGTACGCTGGAAACCACAGTCCCTGAAGCTTTGAAAACAGCTTTGTTTGCAAAAACAAAGATACCCTACACAAGTCCTCAAAATGAATACTCTCCAGGCCTTTTCTGTACTTTGATATCCTGTCATGAAAACCACAAACAGTAGGGGAGAGAGGACACACCCTTGGTTGAGTCTTACACCCACAATGAATACATTTAACTGAATTCTGAGACTGAGAAGAAGACTCACTCCTCAAATACAGGGATTGAATGGCATGTGTCAGAGACCTTGAGATCACGTACTGTTGCAAGATTTTTTGAGATATATGGCCATATGCCTTTCCAAGCGCACAGAAGACAAGCAGATGATATTGGCAAATTCTTATGACCTGAACAATATCTGTGTAAAGTTAGATATGATCCACAGTTCCAAGGTCAGGACAGACTTCTCATTTCTCCTTATAAATCTATGACTTGATCCAACTTTTGGATGAATTGTCCTTTTCAGATCCCTGTCATTTATTTTTCAAGTGAGGCAAACAAGTATGTGCCCTTGATAATTTGAACACATCAGCTCATTCCCCTTTTGTAAATGGGGATCATAGCTTATATTTTCTAGACCAGATGTAGTCTGTCACCAATGTCTGACTCTTTCAGCATTGCTATAATGTTTGTTTCTGAGCTACTCATTTGTTGTAAAAGCCAGCTGATCACTTTGTTTTCCTTGAACATATTGCTTGTGATGGTCACAGCACAATTTACAACAATGTGAGAGGGTGGGGTGTGAGTGGGTGGACCAAGATGCAGCTTTAGTGCTTAAAAATATGCTTTTGAGCATTTCTAATGCTTTGCATAATCCTGTGAGCTCCTAGGTGATCTAATCTTTGAGACATTTTGCCTCAATAAGTCTGAAAGTTATATGGCACCCCTTATATACCCTGGATCCATTGACCTTCGCTTACGGTAGTCACATTTGCCTCTGTGGATAATTCCTCTTAGTTATCTTTTGATTTGCTTTTAGCACCCAGCTTGATGTGACCGCAGCTACTTCTTGGCTATCATTGGTCAAACCTGTACATTTCAGCCTCATTATTGGCTCTTCTCTTTGGGTCTGTTAAATCTTACATATAATATAGCTTGTTTGCTATTAGTTAGTTCCTTTATATTATGGAATATGATCATGCAGTTTTTCATCCACTGGTCCAAGTGTTTTTCTAAATAATTTAATAATTTAATACATGAGTAGAGCTCTTATATAAGTAAATTGATTTGTGACACTATTTCACATGAAAGTCTGAGAAGTCTGATGTTTCCAATGAAAACACTCATTTTTAGTTTTATGTTAAAGTTACTGAGTTTGATTATACACCCAAATGCCTGTGTTTTTGCTTTTAATAGTTCTAAGTTCATTTCTTGCACATTGATACACTGCAGTTCTCTTTCTATGTACTTTTATTAATGATTAGGTTCATGTTATCATGTTTATACTTTGAGTACAGCTGCTAAAAATAGTGTTTCAAATGTCCGGCATTTACTTTTTTGTTATTTTTGTCCCTATTCATATTCTTCAATTACACTTTTTTTCTAAAAGTATTTACGAAATAAGCATTAAAGTAAAACTAAAGCTGAATCTGATGGCATCAGCAAACAGAAATTAATGTTTATACTTTTGTTCTTTCACCTTCTATCACTGATTTTGCTCTTGACAGCTAACTATTTCAATGCAGTTTCACACGCAGACAGCAAAGTGTATCAAAATGTAAAGTATAACACTAGTTACACTTGCAAAAAGTTTTGGAAAATTCTCTGGCTTAATAGGCAGAAATGTTCTTAGGCTTTAGTGCAAATAAAACAAAAGTACACAGGTTAAGGCAAGGAAAGACCTACTACCATAACTGTTAAATAAGGAGGGCTTAAAGGAAATCCAGTTTTTAACTACTTTATATATTACTGAATATATCATTATAAACATCGAAGTACACAAACATCACATGGCTAATGATTAATCCTGAAAGACTGAAACCCAAAATAATGAAAAAACAAAACAGTTATGTTTTGTTTGCAAGGGGGCAAGCCTCTCTGCACCCCCACATCCCACTAATTAAATATACCCACTCCGAGATAGCAATATAGTGGGGAAAAGGCAAATTCCATGATGCCCAGTGTGCACAACCAGCATGGACTTAACACCGGCAGAAATGATCATGTGACTTTCGATTACTTCTGCTGGTGTGAACGTTCGATCACATGGGCTAATCTCATACACACACATACATACACACACACATATATATATATATATATATATATATATATATATATATATATATATATATATATAAATGTGTGCTACGGGCACTCATAAAATCGTCTAAGGCCAGCTTTGAGAGAAAAATTGCACAGGACACTAAGGATAATTACAAGGCTTTCTTTAGTTATGTTAGGAACCTGGGTGGGAATTCCCAGATATGCTCAGAATTAGTCCAAAATGACAAAAAATACACCGAGCCCACAGACATTGCCAACATCCTAGCTGACAGGTTCAGTTCAAACTTCTCCCCACCCTCCCCACCAAAAGGGCAAATATCTATCCCAACAGAGTGCTGCCCCCCTGACATCTCAGATGCTCAGGTAAGAGCCGCCCTCTCCAAAGCAAAAAACACAGCATCAATGGGACCAGATGGTGTCCCGGGCTGCGTCCTACATGAACTCCAAGAAGAGCTAAACCCAAACATAAAACTACTGTTCAATCTTAGCCTTACTACAGGATATCTACCCAAAGAGTGGCGTACAGCAACAGTGGTCCCTCTCCACAAAGGTGGTGCCTCAACGGATCCTGGAAACTATCGCCCCATAAGCCTGACTAGCTTGGTCTGCAAAGCTATGGAAAGGATCATCATGGACCTCATAAATAAAGATATTGGGGACCTACAGACACTGGATCCTACCCAGTTTGGCTTTGTTAAGGGCAGATCCTGCCTCTTAAACCTGGCCGATTTCTTTGAAACAGTCACCAAGGCCATTGATGAGGGGAAGGTGGTCCACACAGCCTACCTGGACCTCGCAAAAGCCTTCGATACAATACCCCACTCGGGCATTATAGATAAGCTCACCAGCTTAAATATAAACCCCTATGTCACTAGATGGGTTGCAAACTGGCTCAAGGACAGAACCCACATGGTTAGAATTGCTGGAGCCATGTCAGACTCCAAACCAGTTACAAGTGGTGTCCCACAAGGCTCAGTCCTGGGACCTCTCTTGTTCGGTATATATTTCTCGGCAGTACAGGCCAACATGGAAGGACTGTGGCTGACCAAGTTCGCAGATGACTGCAAACTGGGCGCCATAATCAACTCTCCAGCCGACACAAGCATCCTCCAAAAGGGCCTCATAGAAACAGACAACTGGTGCCAGAGCCATGGCCTCAAGCTAAACGCCAAAACGTGTATAGTCATCCCCTTTGGCAAAAACAAAGTGCCCACAAATTACCACATAGGTGGTAATCCATTAAGTACAGAAGAAGTCATTAGGACCTGGGGACCCAAGTTGATAGCAATCTCTCATTTGACAACCACGTGGCCAAAGTGGTTAGAAAAACATTTTATATAGCCCACCTAATCATGAAGGGATTCACATCTAGATCAGGGGAGGTCATCGTGCCTCTTTACTCATCCCTCATCAGGCCCATAATTGAGTACAATGCCCCTTTTGGGATGTACCTTACCAGACACCTGCAGCAACTGGAAAGACCCCAAAAGTACCTCACCAAGAGGATCAAAGGGCTCAAACAGATGCCATATGCTGCCCAGTTAAAGAAACTCCAGCTCTACTCAGTGGCATACCACCTGCTCAGAGGCGATCTGTGCCTGACGTATAAAGCCATGTCCAACCCGGAATTAATGGACATGCTGCACCTCAGAAAATCCAAATCCCATCGAGCTACATGCTAAAGAGACTTGAACCTCAGCACTGAAATAAATAGGACATGCTGGAGGGACAGATTCATAACCCAGAGGCTCCCTTCACTCTGGAATAAAATCCCAGTCCAGGTTAGGCAGAGTCCCACATTGACTCTCTTCAAGAGGAATCTTGATGAGTGGATGGGAGATCGTAGGTTTACCCCGGGTATCACTTCTGTGTCACTGTTAGACAGAGGCACAGTATACTAACCTCGAAAAAGGGCATAGCAAAATTAATTTAAAATGGGTGGCGAAAGCCAAACACACTCTGGCTAGGCTTATAAATGCCCTAGGGCAGATAGCCTAGTATGAACCTATGAACCTATGAACCTATGATTATTTTTCTGTCCACAGAGTTGTGTTCCAGTTTTAATGGAGGCTTAGACAATCTCTGTATAGAAAATAAATACATATAATGCAGGTGTTTTTCATTTGCATGCTATACCAACACAGACATGGATTTAATGTAAGTTTCGAAAAGATCACTCATACCGAAGGGTCAAGCTGATATGTAAATTTACATTAAGACAGCAGGTTTTGATGACATATCAAAGAACAACAATTCATGCAGAGGATGATACATCACAGAAATATTCGAGTTACAGGACAAGATTGTAAAAAGTATCTTTTTAGTGCTACACTGGACATATATGATTATGCTACTACAAACCTAACAATCTAACAAGGATTAAGCTTTAAGAGTATTTGAGCATTACAAATTTTCCCCAAAACTTTGCCCATTGCATATCCCCCCATTCCTAAACAACCAGTGTCCTATACCTTTCAACTGGTCTTTCAAAGCACCAGAATTTTCCCTCTGTAACCATCTAGACAGAAGTATACCAGAATCATCTGTCGACACTGTACTACAGGAACTAGAACTTCTTAATTTGTCCCCTACATGTTCCTATAATGATCATACTTCAACTATTCCTACCTTATATAACATTCTGTGCACAATCCAAAATAAATTTCTTCCATTAAAATAAGTTAGACTTAAAAACTGCAATACATGCAATATTACTAACCAACTTGGAAAGCTCATGAGAAATAGAGAGAATACAAGGAAAACTTGGAAATAAAATCCAAATGATACTACAGTTTATAATACTTACCAATCTCGCAAGATGCAAACTAGAATACAAATGAACACAGCCAAAGTCACATATTTTAGATCCAGCAAAGCTTCTAATCGTGGCCACCCAAATAATTCCAGAAAAAGCAATACAAAACATCAGTTTCCATCTATGAACCTATGAACCTATAAAACATTTCCTAAGTGAAACAATGCCTAATCTCATCTTAGCCCAGCACTCATAAATCTCACAGTACAAAATCAAATCTTTGCACTTCCACAAACCTTTCCTCTCTTCAACAACTGTTCTAGTAACATACATTTTTTTATTATTTATGTATTTATTTATTTGACATTTGTTAACTGGGTTAGCCCAGCGGAGTCCGAGGCCCATTTTCAGTGGAGACCTGAGGAGAAAAGCTCCAATACTAGACAATTCAAATATTTATAAAACTTACATTTGAGTTTAACAACAAGAATGAGTGATAAGAGAACAAATAGAAATGTTAAGTCTACATCAAAAGTTAAATACAAGCGATTATTCCATTTAGAATTGGATACAAAATATATATATATGCAAACGATGATACGGGTTATATAACAAAAAATTGAGGATATTTATATCAACTGTAGATTGAACAATGAACAACAGAAGATCTACATAAAGATTCTACGTAGGGTCTTGAGAAAACTAATAATTTTTATTGGACAATTTGCTAAATTTGCATAAGACTGATGTTTGTATTGTGCGCGAAACATGGTTGAAGAACAATGACTGGTAACCAGTTCTGTCAGGGTTTAAATATTTTTACTGTAGTAGACATTCATACTTTTCTTTCATAAAACACAGGAGGGAAAAATAATAGTAGTTGGAGACCTAAATTTGCCAGAAATGGTCTGGCATAATATTGATTCAACAACATTAGTAAGGAAATTGTTTACAATCTATGCCCAGGAACAGAATGTAAGCAAACATACTTCCCATATTTTGGTACACATCCAAAAGGGGGACCCTATGAGTCAATCCCTTTGTTTCTACTGTTCTCCCTGTTTATTAATAACTGCCCAACTGATTTTCCCCAATGACAACTAACACTAGGTAAGACTGCAATCCAAATTGTAGCTTGCTACAGATCCCCCACCATACCCCAAGATTCTCACTACACCTTTCTAAACATACTGGAAAATATTAAGATAGAACCAAACACCCTAATACTGGGTGATTTTAACTACCCTGCCATTAACTGGGAAAACTACTCATGTCCCAACACCTTTGCGCAACGGTTCTTGGAATTCATAAATTCCAACGCCCTGGATCAACTAATCCATAGTCCCACCAGGGGCTCCAATATCCTAGACCTGGTCATTACCAACATGGGAAATCAATGCTCCATACCTATGGTCACCCCTCGTTAGTCAGGTCTGACCATAAGCTAATCACCCTTAACATCCACATCCCACCCCCAGTAAAGAAACCACCATAAAAACTTCTCCAAAGCCAACTTCATGCTACTCAAGTCAGAAGTGACAAACTTCATGACACCCATGCAGACAGGAACTGAAAGTTCAACTGCTGAATCCTACACTAAGGCACTGTATGAGCACATCCACTCATGCATGAATCGTGCCATCCCAAATAGAACCAAAATGCTCTCATCCAAAAAAGGAAGCCAATCTGGTGGTCCCCTGCCATAAACAAACTTTACAACAAAAGGAAGAAACTTTTGCAGAAAAGAGGAAAATCCCAGGATGCAAAAAACTCCCTTACTAGCCTCAGTAAGAAAATGAGATGCCTCATAAAATCCTCCAAAGCTAGTTACGAAAATAAAATTGCCAAAGATTCCAAAGACAACCACAAAGCATTCTATTACTATGTCAAGAATCTAAATGGCAATGCTCAGATCTGCTCTGAGCTAAAACAGAATGGCATTAAATATACTGATCCGAAGGATATTGCCAATATCCTGGCAGATCGATTCAGTGCCAACTTCACCCCCCTCTCACCCCCTAAATGGCCCATCTCAATACCGGAAGATTGCCAAATTCCAGTAATAACGGCCATACAGGTACAAAACGCACTCTCTAAAGCCAAGAATACAGCATCCGTGGGACCAGATGACATCCCGGGCTGTGTACTTCATGAACTACAATATGAACTGGCACCTCACCTAAGTGTCATGTTTAATCATAGCCTCACCTCAGGTTTCGTGCCCACTGAGTGGTGCAGAGCTACAGTTATCCCAATCCACAAGGGGGGATCCACCTTGGATCCCGGAAACTACCGTCCCATCAGTCTGACAAGCCTTATCTGCAAGGCCATGGAGTGTATTATCATGGAACTTATAAACAAAGACATTGTCAACCTTCAAACACTGGACCCCACCCAGTTTGGGTTTGTGAAGGGCCGATCTTATCTCCTGAACCTGATTGACTTCTTTGAATCAGTCTCCAGAGCCACGGACAAGGGTAAGGTGGTCCACACAGCCTATCTAGACCTTGCCAAGGCCTTTGACACCATCCCCCACTCTGGAATCATAGATAAACTTACTAAGTTGGGCATTAATCTCTATGTCACCCAATGGGTTGCTAAATGGCTTACTGATAGAACCTACACTGTAAAAGTAGCCGACTCCAAATCCAGCTCCAGACAAGTGACAAGTGGAGTACCTCAGGGTTCAGTCCTGGGGCCGCTCTTGTTTGGCATCTACTTCTCTGAAGTACAGGTCAACACTAAGGGACTCTGGCTAACAAAGTTTGCAGATGACTGCAAACTGGGAGCCATTATTGAATCCCCAAATGATGTGGATACTCTACAAAAGGGCCTTACAGAAACAGATGCTTGGTGCCAGAGCCATGGGCTCAAGCTCAATGCCAAGAAATGTATTGTTATCCCTTTGGGAAAAACATGTATCCATGAATTACCATATAGGTGGCAGTACACTAAACACAGAAAGTGTGATAAGAGACTTAGGGACACAGGTGGACAGTGGTCTCACCTTCGATAACCACATCGCCACAACAGTCAGGAAATCCTTCTATGTGGCACACCTCATCATGAAGAGCTTTTCATCCAGAAAAAAGGAGGTCATTGTCCCACTGTACTCATCCCTCATTAGACCCATTATAGAATACAACACCCCATTTGGTATGTACCTCTCAAGACATCTGCAACAACTGGAAAGGCCTCAGAAATACCTCACTAAAAGAATCACAGGCCTAAAGCAGATGCCCTATGCTGACCGCCTTAAAAAACTCCAGCTATACTCTGTCGGATATCGTCTACTCAGAGGCGATCTCTGCTTAACATACAAGGCCATGTCAAACCCTGAGCTGTTGGACATGCTACACTTAAAGAAATCCTAATCCCTCAGAGCTACACGCTCCAGGGATCTAAACCTTGTCATCACAATAAACAAAACATGCTGGAGGGATAGGTTCCTGACCCAGAGACTCCCCAGACTCTGGAATAGATTGCCCATACATGTCAAGCAGAGTGCCTCTTTGGACCTCTTCAAGAGGAACCTTAACGATTGGATGGGAGAAAGGAAATTCACCCCATGGATCACGTCAGTTGCCCTGCTAGACAGGGGTCCAGGAAAGTAAATAATGTGGGAAGAAATAGCCAGGGAATTGTTATGGCTAGGCTTGTATAGGCCCTAGGGCTGATAGCCTAGTACCAACCTATGAACCTATGAACCTATGAACCTATGAACAAATTCTACTTTATGCTGACTTTATAGCTTTTACTAATGCAAACAATAATGTAATGAAATTACAGTTCTCAGTGCAGAATTTTTCGATACTTTGGAAATTGGTGGAGTTAAGTCTCATGTTATGCTGTTTGGCATCACCAGTACATTGCATAATAGCTCCCTGTCATTAATAATTGATCCCATTGGCACACCTCTGTCTAACACTAGTGAATAAAATATCTAGGGCTTCTTACTGACCCTTTCAAAAGTTTCAAGCTCACATAGAGCAATAGTCCCAGAGAGTCTTACATCAGCTATATTCATTTTATGCTCCTCCTTCAATGCCTTAGTTTTACAAAAAAACGAAAATAATATTTGCCTTGCACAAGACAATGAAAATCGCTGTACCTCGGTTATGAAGGCTAATTGCCCCCCCCCCCCCCCAATCAGTGAAAATGCTACATCCTTTCTTCACCTCTTCACTCATAATGACCTCCATTTAGCTGCAAAAGTAGCAACCCAGGCCAACAACCACAATGTCATATAGCTTATTAGACATCCATTTGCTCCTTTACATTTGCTATTGGAGAAAGATTGTTTTTAAAACTGGCTACTGCATCCTGAAACTTCATCCCTGAGAACATAAGAAAACTAGACAACCTTATCCTATTCCACAAGTATCTGAAGTTGCACCTACAAAATCAATCAGAATGCTCCTGTTTCATGAAGTAGGGTTACTTATACTTATCCTAATACCTTAACTTCTGACACATTAATACATACATCCTCCTTGATGTTTTTATCCATAGGTAAGTACTATGTCTTGATGTTTTTTATTCATAGGTAAGTATTATGTCTTGATGTTTTTTATCCATAGGTAAGTACTATGTCTTGATGTTTTTTATCCATAGGTAAGTACTATGTCTTGATGTTTTTTATTCATAGGTAAGTACTATGTCTTGATGTTTTTTACTCATTGGTAAGTACTATGTCTTGATGTTTTTTATTCATGGGTAAGTACTATGTCTTGATGTTTTTTATTCATAGGTAAGTACTATGTCTTGATGTTTTTTATTCATAGGTAAGTACTATGTCTTGATGTTTTTTATTCATTGGTAAGTACTATGTCTTGATGTTTTTATTCATAGGTAAGTACTATATCTTGATGTTTTTTATTCATTGGTAAGTACTATGTCTTGATGTTTTTTATTCATAGGTAAGTACTATGTCTTGATGTTTTTATTCATAGGTAAGTATTATGTCTTGATGTTTTTTATCCATAGGTAAGTACTATGTCTTGATTTTTTTTATTCATAGGTAAGTACTATGTTTTGATGTTTTTTATTCATTGGTAAGTACTATGTCTTGATGTTTTTTATTCATAGGTAAGTACTATGTCTTGATGTTTTTTATTCATTGGTAAGTACTATGTCTTGATGTTTTTATTCATAGGTAAGTACTATGTCTTGATGTTTTTTATTCATAGGTAAGTACTATGTTAGTTGTTCTTGCGGGTCATTTTAAGTCCATCCAGTTTCTCTTTTTGTGCTTGAAATAACCTCATTTAGTTATAGAATGGCCTTAACCTATCCCATGGCTAATAATTATATATTACGTCTAATACAAATAATTCAGATCATACCATAGATAATTAGAGGGGACCAGTGCATGGGATAAAACATTTAGGAGCTGCCTCTGTCCATTAGTAGTACAGGAGTCTGTCCTGGGATAAAGTTAATGTTTCCTATCCATAGATCTAAGCTGCACTTGAAAATGGACAGGGATGAATTTTGATTTATTTGAATGGGGAGTTAGTTCCACAGCAGTGGTTTACCTGCCAAACTGTTCTGTTGCATACCTCTCAATCTCTTAGCACAAGAAATCTGGACAAAGCATAACATAATGGGGGGGGGGCAAAGACCCAAAAATAGGGACATATTTTAAATGCTGCTCTTATAAACTTAGAAAGTTGCTATAATAACAGAATTTGTCTTAGAATGTATTTTCTGAAGGATATGAGGTTTGAAAGTCCAATGAATGTCATTAGTTACATTATATAGGAGGGATGGAGCTAAGTGGCCAGGGAGCTATTACGCAACTTTCTGGTGATGCCAAACAGCATAACATGAGACTTAACTGCACCAATTTCACATTTATAATTCCAAAGTGCTGAAAGATTATGCACTGAATTGCATTATTGTTTGCATTAGTAAATGCTATAAAGTCAGCATAAAGTTGAATTTGGCATTGGGGAAAATCAGTGACTTTAATCCTTAGATCATCCCAGAGATTTGTCAAAAAAAACACAGTTTTTATGAGGAATACACCAACACCAAAAATATGAAGCAAAAATCTGGACATTCTGTGTAAATCTGAACAGTTGAGAGGTATGCTCTGCTGATGTTGCAGAGGAGATTTTAATCTCTAGACTGAGTATTTCTGATGCCATTTCACTTGCTGAAGTAAATCTCTCACTAATGGGTCAGAGGATGTTTTGCATGCCAGACACAGGTCACCTCTTAGCATTCGTGCCTATGTTCAGTCATCTAATGACAAACAGATCGAATCTCTCTTCATCGAACTTAAAGCATCAAACATTCAATTCAGTGAATGTTCAATCATCGAATATTTTATCCAGAGAATGGAGTTGGTTGGCTATCATTAGGAAAATTGCCATTTTCCCCACTGTAGTGCAATCTTGGAGTTTGTATATTTATGTGGAAGGGGGTGTGGGATGTGTATTCCCCTACCTGGGTGGGTTTGACATATTGCGGTGTGTGTTTAGGTATGAATGTTGGTCCACTGTGTCTTTTCCCTTGGTAAAATACTCAATGATTGAATGTTCAGTGAATTGAACGTTCCAAGTTTTAAGTTTGATAACGTTTGGTAAAACACTATTGTCCTACATTTTTTTCTGTAACTGGAAGTAAACAGAGTAGCTAAGCTGTATGCACCACATAGAATTATGATCAGGTGTCTTATCATAACCAGCTGTGTTCTCAACATGGATGCCAAGATCCACTTCTCAAGCTTTGCTCTCCACTCTCCAGATTAATTGTTTGGTCTTCCTATCTTAACAACACAATGCCCTGGTTATGACTGGAGACCTCCTCATAATAATCTATTTTAGAGACTATGTAACACTTGATTGCAATGTATACTACTTTATAGGTACACATATCTTCATGTTTGTGTTTGTCTTTGGCTAAGGTTGTGACAGAAAAGGGTCCTTAGACCAGTGCAATTGTGTGATTGACAAACTTGAATAAACAAGAAAGGAAGCAAACAAACAAATAATAAAATAAGCACTCCCTTTCCTTCTTAAATTTTGTTAAGTATTTCAGTAATGATTTTACTTAGAACTTTCTGTGAGATATCCTTTAAACGTGATACAAGTAGAATTACTCTGTCTAGACATAGGTGGCCTAACAGATGTAATTTTTTGTATGACCAAATATGTTTAAGGCCTTGACCAAATCTGAGACCAGATCTGACAAGGTCTGGCCATTATTTAGCACCCCCCAATGTATTTGAATTGTTTTAGTAGTACAGTAGTGAATGAAAAACTCTTTCTAAAACCATCTTGAGAGTTGCTCAGGAGATATATATCTATATATTTTATAGGCTACATGCAATTACTCATTCGCTGAAGAATTATGTGTTTCTTAATTTTTTCAACAGAGTTTAAGATAAGAGACTTAATTATTAGGATCTACAGGTATGTTTCCCCTAAGTAACGTTGTGAAGATTGGGTGAAGACAGAGGAAGGCTGCCAGCCTAGCCAGATAGAATTTTGGAGATAATTCTGTCCTCTGTAAATATTAATGTAAACCACAGGGTTGTTGTCTTAAATGGTAAAAATAGTATTATATGTGGAACTGGAAAAAATGTAACAACTTTGCACTCTACTGACTAAGTAAAGCATGTTGTGACCCTTTAATCTAAACATGGCTCCAGTCTATCTAAGTAAAGGAATTCTTGCTATTGTTTTAAGGCCAGAGTTAATGGCCAGAATTTGCATGCATAAATGTCCTTTATGACTTTGCTTCCTGACCTGGTGTGAGCTTACTAAAGAATATAACATGTTAGCCTGGGAAACCCAGGAAAGTGTGAAGAATGATGCAATGCGAATCAGGACTGTAATATGAATTTAAGCAGAGAGAATCAGAGAGCATTAAACATTTTTGTCTTGACCATCCAACTCACCAGCACTGTCTTGCTGTATATGTAAGTTTGTCTTAGACTTGTGTTTTCTCTTAGAAATAGCTAGAAACTAGAAAGATTAGACTAAGTGTTTTTTTGTGATGTCAGAACTGTACTACTGAATTATTTTAAGTATTTCTCTGTGATCCTTGAACTCTTGACTAGCTCTGTGTAGTAAAAAGTATTATCTTGTGTTTTGACTATTTGATATTAAATATTTTTAAACCCTTTCAACTGTGGCTGTTTTTGGAGAGACAATTTAAGCTCTTTAGAGTACTTGCATGCCTTTGGTAAAATTGTACAAAGCCACTCTAATAGCTTTAGCCCTGGGCTATACTACCAATTGCATAATAATATTGCACAGTAATAATTGGACACCCTTTTAAGGGCCTTTGAGTAGTTGATAAATATCAGTGGGTAGTGGCAGCTGGTACTACAGTATAGTCTGGGAAAAGGGGGCTCAGCTGAAGAAACTGTGCCAGCCTTCCCCAGGAGTGTTTGTGTGGTTATATAAACTCTTCTCAAAGCGTGTGTGTGTGTGTGTGTGTGTGTGTGTGTGTGTGTGTGTGTGTGTGTGTGTGTGTGTTTGTGTGTGTGTCAGCTACTTGGGCAGGGGCATGAAGCACTGGTTGGACAGAGAGGGTGCTGAGGTTTTAGCTTGCTCACTAGGCTGAGATCTGGACCCTATAGCTGTGCCAGTGGGGAGTCTTATTGGGGACCGGGAGAGCAAGGGAGGGTGGCCTAATGGTTATGGTGTTTGCCTTACAAATACATGGTGCAGGGTTTGAGTCTCACAAGGGATAATTGGCTAAGCTTAAAATGGCTCACAAGGGCAGTTAGCTTAGTACTAACCTATGAACCTATGAACCTATGAACCATCCCTGGACTGACTGTGATCTCTGTGTGCTCTTAAGGGAAATTGCACTTTACGGTGTGTATTTGTTATCCTTTCTTCCTATATGAGAAGCCCCTCACTGGTGTTAGTGGTAAGGATTGAGGCTCCTTGATTGCTGGGCTAGGGCACAGGCATCACAAAGGTTACAATGGCTGCTTCATTCCATGAGGCAGGTAATAGGCCTTCTTAGAGATTATCCCCTGTCTTGTCTATCAGGATTGTCACTTGGATGGCATGGAATATAAAACACCTGCTGACTCATGCTTTTTTATTTTAGTAACAACATTCTTACCATTTATACATTCACTTCAATCACTCAAGTGATTTAATGTTAATACTATCCAATTAGGTGGTCCATGGTACAAATGTGAAAAGACTCTTTTGGTGGTCTTTTCAAAAGTCTGTGAATAACTCTTTAGTCTCATTGTCATTAGATTTATTGGAGGGGTATATAGGGTCATTGCTACTAATACAGTTGAGAAGCTTGGGAATATCATTCAATACTGATTTAAGGGTGATTCAGTTTTGCTGTTTTCTGTCAAAATAACATTTTTTTGCTCTTTTATAGACTTTCTGCAGGCACTTTTGAGCTGCCTGCACTGACAAAAGGATGCTGCAGTTTTGTTTAGCTGATAGATACGTCATGCCTTATAGATGCCTGTCATGAGCTTTTAATTTTTCAGTCATCCAGGGCTGAAAGGCATCTTTCACTCTCACACTCCTCAGTGGTGCTACACTTTCTAGTATGTTGTTAATTCTATTTGCAAAGATGTTCACTGTATTGTCTAACGAAGGGTTCTAGTCCAGAAGCTGACATTTGGCATGTAGAGTAAGATGGCTAAGGATACCTGGTCTAAGCTTTTATAGTCATAATCTTACATACCCATGAGTTTGGGCAATTTTTTTGGGGGGGGATTACTACCATAAATATGGCATGATGATGTATCAGCTAATACCCACACTATGCTAATCTTATAGGGTGGAGCACTAACGTCCAGTTCAAAGAAGTAAAAGAAACCGTTGGGGGCCATGGAGCTGAACAGCATCTGGTATTAAGGGATTGTCAAGGTTCAATTGTCAGTTCATATTTACATCTCCTTGACATAGTGTTTCTGGCTTAATACTTTCTTGTACCAGGACAGTGTGCCGTACAGCATGGAATTAGGTTGAATGTAATTTCCTACCAGGTTTACAGGATTTATGGCTATAATGTTAATTACAAAGACTTCTCTACTTTTATGATAAGGACTTAATTCTTATACAAAGTGCAATGTTCTTTAGTAACTATTTTTCCCTATTTTGGAGGAATGTTCTTATTTTCAGGTTTGATGTGCCCTGCACACAATGTATCTATTGTTTGGAGGTAAGACTATTTTCAGGTTTGATTTACTCCATCACACAATTTTCTGAATCCCCTCATCACACATGATTTTTGAAGCTGTGTAATACACAGAAAACCACATCACAAAACCAACATACTAGTGGCACCAATAATTTAAAGAAAGAATAGACATCTTACATCTCCCTTTCTCAGAAGCAAAAATAAATTACCTTGTGTGGTAGAATTTTGCAATGCAGTTTGATAAAGTGTACAGATTTTACACTGTTCCTCTGACAATATGCTTATATTTTTCTATAATTGTTGCCACTGTCTGTCTTTTAAACATATTTCTGAGTAGTATTCCACATTCCATCTGGAAACAGGAAACTGTACTATTTTGTAGTCAAATTTTATGCTTATTAGATGTCCAGATTGTTGGCTGCATATACCAACTTTTCAGGAGTATTTGTTCCTGTTTTCAGTGTCTGTTGAGAGATTTGTTTTGTAAATATTGCAATACCAATTGCCTGTTTGTGACTCCTGTCATGTCAAAATATATTGTATCCTGGCATATTAACTTTAGTATTTTAATAAGATTTTAGCCAAATTCCCATAATAACCATTATGTCAGTCTCACAGATGCCCAGAACTATTGTTTATTGTTTTAGTTACATATACTAAGCCCATGATGCATAACGCTTAAACCTTTGCTTCAGCCATGTAGTACCCGTTTTGAAGGGATTGTGTTGTTAACTGTGTTTTATTACTGTCACTGTCAAGTTGCATGGCTGAGTGCATGGCTTGATTCTGCCTTGGCATATTAAATACAGGGGTCAAAAATGGCAGCCAGAGTTATTGCTTTATGACTCCTCACATAACACTGGACATTGGTAAAGGAGTTTAACTATAATCTGAAGATTGTACGTTGACCATTTTACTTCCTCTGAGACTGATTAACAACAGCTTAAGAAAATATTTTTAATTTAAGATATGGGCACCATTAATCATCTCACAGTGTTTAGTTGGGCTATTTAACCCATGAAGGTGGGTTCAGAGGCACCTGCTTACCTGCCAGTTTTAGGCTTAACAGATATGAAGCCCTCATCAGTCCCCAAATCCAAAAATACCCTGTGTTGCTTGATGTTTCCTGGAGCTCCACATTCTTTAAAAAAAAAAAAAAATTAGTAGCTATTTCGGACATGAGAAGTTTGGAATCTTAGGCAGATATTGAATAGCTAGACACCAAAAGAGAGAGTAGGATTATGATTGTTACTTTGTATATTCATTTTGTACCACATAAACTCCTATACAACTAGCTGCTTTATGTACTGCTTAACGTTAAATTCAGTTTTGTTATTTTTCACTTTTGATTCTGATTGTATAATGTAATGCTCTTTATTTTTACATTTAATAAATAACAGCTTCTTAGGTGTTTTGCTCATCTGTACACCACATAAGAATGTTAGTGTATTTTATATACAGTAGTTAATGCTCTATTTAAGCAAGTTAGGGCATGTTTTCAACTGTGACCAGTGAACTAATCTGGTTAACAAAGGAAATGTGTATGCTAAAGTTAACGTTTAAAACTTGGTGGTAAACCATACTTAACTTCTCAAGTCTGCCTTTTGTCTTGTGATGTAGTGTCTAAAACTGCCTTGTTTTTTGTAGACAGAATCAGGGAAAGAGAGAGAAAGAATGTGATGATTGCATTGCACCATTTAAATTTCTGTTATAAAATGTCCTGTAACTCTACACCTTAGGTCACATTATTCAGGGCAGATTACAACTCAGCCAAGCTGGACTTCAGGTCAGTGTGGTATCAAAGAGCTAAATGGCATCCAAAAGAAAGTTATTTCACAGTCTGCCAAGTTTGTAATGTTTATTTCATCCTTTCTTTCTTTTTCATTTCTCCTATGACATGGACTAATGTAATCAAAGTTTAAAAGGACATGCTTTGAGGGGGGGATGTCACTAAACATGAAAGTGAAAAAAAATTAAACATATGATTGGAATCCTGAAAGACATCTTGTTAAATTAACTCAGACTGCATTGCTTTAAATAATACAATCTTATTCATAGTTTGTCAGTGTAGTTAATATCCTCTGTGTACCACAAAAACAAGAGTACCACGGGAAAACAATTATCCACAGTCCCTGCTCCCTGAGCCCCCCCCAACAACAACAATTATAACACTGCATAGGATAACTATTTTACACTTCTAGCCCCTCATGGTTTTTTTTTTTTGTTTTTTTGTTCTTTAAATATTTTTTAGGCATTCTCCTCAACCGCAGCTATCAAGAACAGATCCCCTATTATTCATTCCTTTGAAAATCCGCTGTCCTTGAGTTCTGGGAAAGGGAGATGAAAAATGGAGGTCATTACTTTCTTCACATGACTTTTTTTTCTGTACACTCCTAAGAAACTTCCTCTGTTTGGCCTTATAACATCCACTGTTCTGAACCTTTTGCAAGTCACATCTCCGCTCATCTGTTTTTCAACTATAATGCATGCACACATCTTGGCAGACTTGACTCCCCCAGAATTCTTAATTGCAGGTGTTGTAATTAAGAGACTGTCAGTATATATATTGACAGCTGCTTCTATGAATGCCGCTAAAATGAAATAAAAGTGACAAACAACTTTTGGCAATAGTGGAGTTTTCTCTTTTGTCCACTGTTACCCAACCTTACAGTAAGTCTGTATAAGCTTGGAGGGGTGTGATGAGTGTTTCTCCTACATGGAGGCTTATAGGGGAGTGCCCCTGCAATAAAAAAAAAATAATACATCTGAGGTTTGATGAAAGTTGATTCAAATTCTGGGATCCATTAATTATGTCACTGTAACTATACAAGGTGGGATTTTTTTTTTTGGCAAATTTACTTTCAGGTGAAGTGAATTCGACTGATTTACAAGATTCCATGTAATCCAGGGCCTTTCCAGGTGGAATTTTTATAATGGGACTCTGATAACACCCTCCCCTTAACCATAGGAACGGGTGTTGCCAATTAGTTCTATCCCTCCCAGGATGGGTACCACAGTGCAGTAGGAGGTCTGAGCTATAGTCAGGCTCAAACCACTCTTTATAGAACAGCTGACTGCTCTGTCATTTTTTTGTCATTAAGTGAGGTTTAAGGAAGTTAGTGGATCATCAGGTCTTTCACAGGAATGCATACTGTAAGCCGTCAGACCCACATGAGCTTATTATAAGCCAACTGCTTGAAAAGCCAAGACAATGCCTACTTTTTCAGATTAATTTTTGTCTTTGGTGGCAAGCCATCAAGAACATATGCAAGGGGCTTTAACATCCACACCTGAACTTTAGTGTAATGATCTCCAAAATCATAACACCTTTGGGAAAATAGCAAACTGTAAATGCAGCGTTCTTTCTTGATGAATGAACATTTAGCCAGGTGCTATTAATTTGGTTATTAGTCAGGCTACAAATATTCGAATACCTACCTCATTCTTCCGGGATTTTTTGTGTAAGCTGTTTTCCATGATAGTTGTCTCCATTCTACTGCTGCTTGCCATGTACTGGAGTCACCAGGCAGATTATATGTACTTTGATTTCTGCATAATGTATATTCTATTTACATATCTCAAATCTGTCCTAACAAACGGGGCATATATTTGACTTAGTGTGTTCACCTGTTCAACAAAATAAAATTATTTGTCTCCACTCTGAAATATCAGGTTTTAGCTATGTTTATGTAAAATGTTGGCAAATGTAAACAAATACCACCCTTAATGCATTCCCACACTACAATGGCGTACCAGTGAAGTGTCTGTTATGCTATAAATCATCTTTTAGACATACCTGCACTAACAATGGACAATATTCATTACCAACATGAGTGACTGGTGTTCCACACCTGAAGTCAACTCCTCGTTGGTCAGATCTGACCATAAGCTAATCATCCTAGATATCCACATCCCACCCCCACCCCCCATTAAGGAAACCATGATAAAAAATTTCTCCAAAGCCAACTTCATGGTTCTTAAGGCAGAAGTGACGAACTTCATGACACTCATGCAGATGGACAATACAGTTATGACTGCTGAATCCTACACAAATGCACTTTATAATCAGTTAAACAAGTGCATGGATCATGCTATCCCAAACAGAACCAAGATGCTATCCTCAAAAATAAGGAAGCCAATCTGGTGGTCCCCTGCCATAAACAAACTCTACAACAGAAGGAAGAAACTGTTGCAAAAGAGAGTAAAATCCCATGAGTGGAGGAGCTCCCTGGTTAGCCTCAGTAAGAAGCTGAGATCCCTTATAAGATCCTCCAAAGCTAGCTATGAAAACAAAATCACCACTGATTCTAGGGACAACCACAAAGCATTTTATAGCTATGTCAAGAATCTCAATGGAATCACTCAGATCTACTCTAAGTTACAGCACAACGGCACAAAAATTACAGAACCATCTGATATTGCCAACATCCTTGCAGATAGGTTCAGTGCTAACTTTACCCCCCCCACCCCCTAAAGGGCCCATATCTATACAGGAAGAATGCAGAGTCCCGTAATCACAACTACGCTGGTAAAAGCTGCACTCTCTAAAGCCAAAAACACAGCATCCATGGGACCGGACAACATCCCAGGCTGCGTTTTACAGAAACTTCAGAACGAACTGGCTCCCCACCTAAGCACCATGTTCAGTCATAGCCTCACATCAGGCTTTGTGCCCACAGAATGGTGCACAGCAACAGTTATCCCACTCCACAAAGGGGGAGCCACCACTGAGCCAAGGAACTATCGCCCTATTAGCCTGATGAGCCTGGTCTGTAAGGCCATGGAACGTATCATCATGGAACTCATAAACAAAGACATTGGTAATCTCCAAACTCTGGACCCCACCCAGTTTGGGTTTGTGAAAGGCAGATCATGCTTCCTGAGCCTGATCAACTTCTTTGAGGCAGTCACCAAAGCCATAGACGAGGGTAAGGTGGTTCACACAGCCTATCTTGACCTCACCAAAGCTTTCGACACCATCCCCCATTCTGGAATTATAGCTAAACTCACTAAACTAGGTATATATCCCTATATCACAAGATGGGTTGCCGACTGTTTCACTGACAGAACCTACACTGTAAAAGTTGTAAACTCCAAATCTGACTTCAAACCAGTAACAAGTGAAGTACCACAGGATTCAGTCCTGGGACCTCTCCTGTTTGGTATCTACTTCTCTGAAGTACAGGCTAACACAGAAGGCCTTTGGCTAATGAAGTTCGCAGATGACTGTAAACTAGGAGCCATAGTTGAATCCCCAAATGATGTGGACATCCTACAGAAGGGCCTCACTGAGACAGATGCCTGGTGTCAGAGCCATGGCCTCAAGCATAATGCCAAAAAGTGCATTGTCATCCCCTTTTGTAAAAACTCTGTACCCATGAACTACCACATAGGTGGCAGTCTACTTAACGCCGAATGTGTGATAAGAGACCTTGGGACCCAGGTAGACAGTAGTCTCTCCTTTGATAATCACATCGCCAGAGTAGTCAGGAAATCCTTCTACATGGCACACCTCATCACAAAAGGGTTCTCATCCAGAAAAAGAGGCCATTTTTCCCCTCTACTCGACATTCATTAGACCCATTACAGAGTACACTGCCCCTTTTGGAATGTACCTCACAAGACATCTGCAGCAGCTTGAAAGGCCACAAAAGTGCTTCACAAAGAGGATTACTGGCCTCAAACAGATGCCCTATACTGACTGTCTCAAAAAACTCCAGCTTTACTCCATAGCATATTGCCTACTCTGAGGTGATCTCTGCTTAACATATAAAGCTATGTCAAACCCAGAGCTGTTGGACATGCTACACCTAAAGAAAACCCAATCCCTCCAAGCTACACCCTTTAGGGACCTAAACCTTGTCACCACAATAAACAGGACATGCTAGAGGGATAGATTCCTGTCCCAGAAATGTCCCATACACTGGAACAAGCTACCCATCTATGTCAAGCAAAGTTCCTCATTAGCACTCTTCAAGAAAAATCTTGATGAGTGGATGGGAAATAGGAAATACACCCCGGGGATCACTTCTGTGGCTCTGCTCGACAGGGGCACAGGAAAATAACTTTCTTAAGTGGCGTAAGCCAGGGAACCTTGTTGGCTAGGCTTGCTTAGGCCCTTTGGCCGATAGCCTAGTACCTACCTATGAACCTATGAACATATAAATAAGAGTTACTTTATGCATACTGTAGCAATTTTTGATTAAAAAATGTGTTAGAGCTGTAAATCATACACAAACAATACTTTTTCTCTTTTTTTCTAGCCAGGCTCTGTGATGTAGAGTCCTGACTATGACCCAAATATCCTGAGTTTGGTTAATAACATGGAGGCTGGAAGATCGGGGTGAGGGAGAATAAGAGTGACTAGCTGCTGCTTGCTTGCCCACCTGGGGGGAGGGAGATGGTGCTGGATCACCACAATGAAAGCACTAGGTATTTCAACTGCATATGGCGGGCCTGCTGTGCATGTGCTCTCCCTCTACATATGCACCACTCACCGCCTGGAGAAGTCTACATGTGGAGGTATACCTCCTACAACAGGCAGTAGAATGTAGTTCGAGGAATCCCTTTCTAGGAAGGGGTTACTGCAAGGAAAAAAGTAGGCCAGCCTACAACAGTTGAAAGCTGGCCTGCTACCTTCCTCCCCACTCTTGTAATAAGGGGAATAGATGGTCAGAAAGGGCTCCCTGGGGACAAATGAATGGGTTGTAGGACTGTTGCCTAACCCAGGGATGTCCATCCCTCACTTCCCAGTAGAATGAATATGCCATTTGAGTAAAAGTATTGAAGTCTCCAGTCAGATCATGCAAAGCTAGTGGGTCAGGGGACTGGGAAAATAATGTTTATTCCTGCACCTTTATTCATAGCAATATTAAGATACAAAACTGACTATATATATATATATATATATATATATATATATATATATATATATATATATATAAAGATATTACAAGGAACCTGGATGAGTTGAGGTGACGACACCCTAGGACAGCTAGTTAGTTTGTATAAATTTCAGATATTTTTTCAGCATGATAAAGAAGTTTAATTTGCCCAGCTAAGAGTGTTTATCATGCAGCCATAGTAGCTTACATCCCTCCAGATGCAGCTTGTTTTCTTAGATTTCAAAAAGGGGCACATGACACAGCAGCATCTGGTGATGTAAGAAACCTTGATCTCAGCTCTGACCCTTCATACAACATATTCAGACTGCTTTAGTACTCAGCCTTGTCTCAGTAGCTCCACTATACCTGTGGTCTCCCTGAATTCAAGGTGTGCTTGGTTTTGGGACAATTTGAGTTGGATGCACATATCTTCTCCAATGTAAACAGTTTAGCATCTCTGGTATAAAGATATAGACCAATCTCTCACATTTGTTTTGTACAGGATCAAGTTTAATGTGGTCAGGGATGTTCTCAAGAAAGTTTATTTTTGATCAGTAGGAAGTTGTTTTTTTCTTTTTGTCTTCTCCAATCCCAACAGAACTTGAATAAATTGACCATTTGGGGACAGGAGAATATTTATTTGATAAATACATCAAAAACTATGCATGTGAGATTTGGCAGACATTTACTGAAGGGTTGATATTTAATACAGTACACACTGTTTGAAACTGTATTTTCATTTAAGGACGTGGGTATGTGAGTAGATCCAGCTGTGAGTTTCTCTGATTCTATCGACCAATCGGTTAATGATAGTTATAGACATATAGGCTGTATAAAAAGATTTATAGAGTCTATTAAACAGGAGTGATGAAATAATTGTATGTTATGTGGCGACCCACCACTGGACCAGTAATCAAGGAGCCTCAGTCCTTACCACTGGCACCACTGGGTGACATTCACTGAGAGGATAACAGATACACACACAGTATTTCCAGATGCAGCTCTCTGATCAAGTGCAATTTCCATTAAGAAAACACTGAGACCACAGTTAGTCTGGGGCTGGTTTCTCCCTCTTTCTCCAGATGCCCAGTAAGACTCCCCACTGGCACAGCTATAGAGTTGAGATCTCAGCTGAATGGCCAAGACAAGACCTCCAGCACCCTTTCTTACACACACACACACACACACACACACACACACACACACACACACACACACACACACACACACCTCGGAAAGGTTGGCACGGGTTTACTAGCTATACCCCCTTTTGCCCATACTATAAGGTAGTTATCACTACCACCAGCCAACTCCTTATCAGCTACTTTAACGCCCTACTGTGTAATATTAATATTACTATTACTACAAATGGTAGTTTGACCAAGAGCAAGGCTGTTAGAGTGACCACACAGTGTCACTAAGTACATATGCAAGTACTCTCAAAACTTAAATATCTCAGCCACAATAACAGGTTTAAATATATTTAATAATAAATAACAAAAGCACAAGAAAATACGCAGTATATATTTACAGTGACATCAGAGTTCAAAATCACAGGAAATATTTAAAACAACATTGCAGGACAGTCTCATATAAATAAAGAAAAATATATATACTAAGATTTGCTATAATGTCTAAAAGTTGCTATATTCCTGACTAAGAATAAGAGAATTATACTATTTCCTAATAACTTACTTGATCAGAGCAAGGCAGATGTGTGGTGAATGGTTCCTGTTGTTGTCAGGTCCAAGACAGAATACAGAAAGCACTGTCTCTCTCAAAGAGTTCTCAAATTAATATCTCAAATATTGCTGCTGGGATAGCTTGCAGAATGACATAATTTCTTGTCATCTGACTTTATCCCAGGTGAAACTCCCACTGCTGGAAGCTGGAAGTATTTAGTATCTACCTGTGAAAGTACATAGACCTCAGATCTTTGGCAGATGCTGGAAGTCATAAAACAATTGCATTCCTTAATACTTTTAAAGGTAGTAATTAGTTCACTCTAAAGAATTTGTGTATGTAGCTGCAATGAAAACTGAAAGATACCATCTTTTATTGCGTGACCATAAAGTAATTTAATTTCAGTTATTTTTCTGAAACTAACCACCTGTATTCCAGTTTCCACTGTTAAAATATACATTTTAAATAAGTAATAGAGGCTGCTGCTATGCTGGTAAACGCTCATACAAGCAGTATGAATCGAAATTGTAGTAAGTCAAAATAGCAGGACTGAGCGAAAACAAGTGTAACACTTAAAGTTCAAAGTACTTTATTATCAATAATTAATAAGATAAGCGCTTTCGCTGTGTAGCTTCATCAGATCTTACATTCATTCTAAGATTCCACATCTTATATATACACAGGTTTTAAACAATTAATCAATCAAGTAAGTTAATTGGTATGGTTATTTAAAGAAGCAGGCAGACATCAAAGGCCTAGCTTAATATATAAATCTAATAAGGATAAAATCATTTAAAAACAATCTCATATATGAGGTATACATAAAAACGTATATATGAAAAGTTATATATAAAAATGTTATATATAAAAATGTATATCAGTTAGTACATATATATTTATAATTTAAAATAGATATTAATATGAGAAAGTATGCTTAATGTCTAACATATAAGATTTCATATATATGTATGTATAAATTAATATAGTGTCTTATAAAATAAACACACTACATGTGGTAACCAAATCTATGACATAATGACATAGTAGTGATATAGAAGACAATTAGTTTGCAGAGAGATGGAATACCTATTTCTAGGGGGTTTATCTAATGTTTCTACGCTGTCTTAATTTCGGCTTGATAGAGGCCCTATCACTGAGGGCTAGTCCTTTATCTGATCTTAGTAGAATTATCGATTCGGTTTCCTTACTCTCTGTATATATCTTAATGTCACCCCCTCTAGAGTTGGGAGTAATTACTTCAAGTACCTTAAACAAAAATCTATGTGTGTCGTCATTTAATGCTACATGCTTGGCAAGAGCGAAATGGGGGCCACAACTGCGTTGGTTTCATTATTATGTGAACTACTTGAGGTTGTGCTGGATAACAACTACTTCACATTTGGTGGGGAATATTTTGTGCAGAAAATAGGTGTAGCGATGGGCTCTCCCTGTGGGGCCAGTTTCGCCAATTTGGTGATGGCACACTGGGAGAGAACTTATGTACTTCACCACTTAGAGGTTGCCAGTAGCATCAGGTATTACACTCGATTTTTGGATGACATTTTTATATTGCTCAAGGGCAATTCTGAAGTTGCAGATGAATTACTCATCCATTTCAATGATAGCACCGCCTTTTTATCTTTTACACACAGCTTTCATACAAGTAGAATTGCATACCTTGATGTATACTTGGAAAAGGACTTGGAAAACAGTACCTTTGTATCACAAACCAGTACCTTTGTATCAAGGATTTACAGTAAACCAACATACTCAAACTCCTTTTTACACTATTCTAGCTGCCATCCCGCGACTTAAAAGGGAGCTGTTGTGAAAGGCCAACTGGTGAGGGAGCTAGAATGGTGTCCAGGGAAACTGACTTTGACCTCGAGTGTGAATTGTTGCGAGGTATGTTCTTGAGGAGGAAATATCCTCCTATCTTGGTGGATGCACTTATAAGGGAAGTGTCATTGATACGCATGAAAAATATATACATACCACTTTTGGGAGAAAATTTAAGTAGTACAACTAATGGTGGTGACACATTAAGTGAACCACTTAATAGGGAGGAACATGCTGACATTAATAATAGTTTTTGCTTTATTACAACATTTAGTCTGGATGCTTACAAAATTTCAGACATTATTAACAAGAATTGGAAATTCTTATTAGACGAAGAGAGACTCCCAAGTGCACTACCAAATAGAGTTAAAATAGTATACAGGAAGGGAGCAAATATAAAGAGCATCTTGCAAACAAGCAAAATGAATAACTGTAGGTCATCTATGTTAGGCATGAATAAATGCAATATGTGTAGGTATTGTACTCACATGGACATAGGCAAACATTTTACACTGAGAAATAGGCAATACATCAGCAAAGGTAAATTCAACTGTAATTCAAAGAATGTGGTATATGTAGCTATTTGTAAAGCATGCCCCTCATTCTATACTGGTAAAACTGAGAGGAGACTGAGGGAAAGGGTGTACGAACACCTATATAGTATGCGAAGTGGAAACATGACCAATGCTTTAGCTAGACACACAGCGACATTTTCGAATCATACCTTTGGCTTTAGAGTAATAGGTGAATGTGTCCACAATGATAGAGGGGGACCGACCCCCCTGCTTCTAGAGAGACTAGAGTTGTTGTGGCAACTTCGTACAAGAGCCTGCTCAGTACCAGGGCTTAATGAGCAATATTCTATTTCTAGTATTTTGAAATTGAAAGCATTGAATAGATAGGCTATTTTATCTCTGACATTCATTGTGATACATGCAGAAACAGTAGAGCATATAATGTTTGAATACGCACTTCATTTTTAATGTTCAATATACATACATAATATATATTTGTGACATTTATATTACTACTTCATTATTCTATTTTTAGTATATTTTGTCACAAAATGTTTACTTCAAGTTTTACTTTTTATTGTTTTATGATCGACTGGTTCTCATACATTATAGTACTAAATTCTGTTAGAAGTCAACAGAAAGCAGAGTTGCTCATCATTATGTCATTATTTTGTCGCAAACATTTCCCCTCCCCCCCTTACCTTTATCACATAATGACATAATGTTTAAATGCTTAAATGTGTATGTTTGGACTTCTTCTTGTAGTTCATATTACTCATATTTGTTTAGTGATTTTATACTTGAAATGGGGATTCACTTTTGTGTATTTTTACCCATGGTACTCTTATTCATTTCATTTTAATGTTTTATCCTTAGTCCTGTTCTTGCAAGTGAATTGTGCATATTACTGAATGGGTGTATAACTAGGAAGAGGAAATGACAAATGCTTTGTGATCAGGAAATGAGGTCATTCGGATTGTAGCAGGGGAGGGGCACAATTTGAATTTGAAATTGCCTTTATAACACGGGTTGGTTTCTTGTGTAGAACCATTTGTCTGAAGAAGTTTTTGTATGGTGAAAGGACGAAAAGCAGTATTTTTGTACTGTGTTGCTTAATGTTTTAATAAACTTCTGGCCCTGTTTGGTCCAGTTTGGTTTTAGTTCTACCTTTTGTCCACTATTTATATTTGGATGCTTGAACGTGGCAATTGTTTGGATAACCTTTTAACAAGAAAGGACTTATTTATTCCAGAGCTGCATAGCGGGATTTACCATTTTCACCAGTGTGTGTCAACTTACCAGCACCGTCCTGAATTGGAGAACTTTGTGAGTTTGTGTATGTGTTCCCAAGTTTGCTAAAAATCTATGTGTGTCATCATTTAATGCTACATGCTTGGCAAGAGCATTATGTAGAGTGTACCTTTCCTTATGTGATATACATGTTCCCTTATCCTATCCCTCAGTGGTCGATTTGTTTTACCAACATAGAAGGATGAACATAATTGACAAACAGCTAGGTATATCACATGAGAAGTCATGCAGTTAGCTTCAGCTCTTATATTAAAAACTTTCTGTTGATCAGGATGAAAAAATTCTGTCTTACTGTCTATGTAACAACAGAAATTACAGCGACCACAGCGTCTTGTGCATCCATTCTGTATAGATTTCCTATCAAATTTAGGATGGCATAGCATCCTTTTTAAGTTGTGTTTATTCTTAAAAATAAACCTCGGTGTTTCTCCTACTATCTGTTTAATTTCTTCATCTATCTGCAATATACCCCAGTATTTGTCTATGATCTGCTTAATCTCTATATGATCAGATGAAAAAAGGTGGAGAATTTAGTGAAAGATTCACTCATATTTTGTTTCTCACTATAGCTAGCACTGTTGGATCCAAAGTATGGCATAGCTGAAGTAGAGCGTAGATTGTACACTTTGTCTATCTTAGAATGTATTTCTTCGACTTTATATCCTCTGTGTAATAGTCTAAATTTCAAATCATTTATCTCAGTGTGAAAACCCTCTTCCATAGGATTCAGTCTGGAAGCTCTAATAGCTTGTCCTTTTACAATATTTCTGAAGACAAAAGGAGGGTGCATACTGGATCTTAGAAGCAATGAATTAACATAACATGTTTTACAATGAACTCCAGTGTTGATTAAATTATTCTGTAGCCTCTCTATATATAAGTCTAGAAACTCAATTCTATCCTCTGAAAACTCCATAGTAAATTTAAGACATGGTATTAGATTATTCATGATTAGGTACATGGATTCAAGTTGTTGGGATGTCCCTTTCCAGAGAATAAAGACATCATCCACAAAATGTCTGTAAAATATCACATGTTTCTTAAAGAAAGTTTGTAGAAATAGTGTATGTTCTTCCCAATGTGCAAGAAACATATTGGCGTAGCTGTTGGCACAGGATGTGCCCATGGCTACGCCATCTTTCTGTCTATAGATGTTATCCTTGAACATAAAGATATTATTTTCTAAGACTAATTCCAGAAAGTGAACTATTAAGTCAATAAATACATTTGTATAGTTACTATGATTTTTCAGGTACTGTAGTGTATAATTCAAGCCCAATTCATTGGGAATCACTGTAAACAGTGACTGTATGTCAAGTGTGACAAATAAATAGTCTTTAGTGATTGTTTTGTGTTGGATACAATCATAAAATTCTGTAAGGAATTGTTTAGTGTCTTTTATTACTATTTTATTTTTATTTAGTACAGCCCTCAGATGTTTTTCTACAAATACTGATAAATGTTCTGTAACCCAACCTCGTCCAGAAACTATTGGTCTCATGGCTGGGTTCTTATTGTCCTTGTGTATTTTTGGCTGTCCTTGAATAACTGGTATAGTAGGTGTTAAAATATTAAGATAGTCAAATAATTTCTTATCAATCAGTTTGCTTTTGAAAACATCCTCTAGCATATTCTTCACATATCTTATAGTTTCTATAACATCGTCTTTTGTTATTAAATCATAGAATTTATCCTGCATCAATTCTGTCATTGCTCCGATATAATTCTGCATATCCATAACAACAATGCTGCTTCCTTTGTCAGCTGGTCTAATAACTATAGTAGGGTCTTCTTGTAATTGTTTTAGACTTACTCTTTCTTTATAAGTTAATTTGTCTCTCCTTTTACATCTTTTATGCTCTACTCTATCTGCATAGTATACGTGTAACTCATCTTCAGTTAACTTCAAATATGCCTCAACGAGTGGGTGATTGGTTCGCACAAAATCACTTTGTCTCTTAAATGTAAATGCTTCTGTTCTAGAAGTATTACTAGTTTGGGTTTTATATAACAATTTTAGCATAACATTTCTGCAAAATATTTTCAAGTCAGTAACTGTGTCTGTTAGTTTACTGTGACTTCTTGGAATAAAGTTTAGACCCTTACTTAACAATTGAATATCTTCATAAGTTAGTGTCTTACTTGATATATTGTGCACTAACTCTTGTGCGTCCACATTTTCTTTAGAGTTTGGTTGAATGGAATGTCTCCTAAATAAAGTACTGTTATGCTAAAATTGTTATATATATATATATTGTTGGGTTACAGAACATTTATCAGTATTTGTAGAAAAAACATCTGAGGGCTGTACTAAATAAAAATAAAATAGTACTAAAAGACACTAAACAATTCCTTACAGAATTTTATGATTGTATTCAACACAAAACAATCACTAAAGACTATTTATTTGTCACACTTGACATACAGTCACTGTTTACAGTGATTCCCAATGAATTGGGCCTGAATTATACACTACAGTACCTGAAAAATCATAGTGACTATACAAATGCATTTATTGACTTAATAGTTCACTTTCTGGAATTAGTCTTAGAAAATAATATCTTTATGTTCAAGGATAGCATCTATAGACAGAAAGATGGCGTAGCCATGGGCACATCCTGTGCCATCAGCTATGCCAATATGTTTCTTGCACATTGGGAAGAACATACACTATTTCTACAAAATTTCTTTAAGAAACATGTGATATTTTACAGACGTTTTGTGGATGATGTCTTTATTCTCTGGAAAGGGACATCCCAACAACTTGAATCTACGTACCTAATCATGAATAATCTAATACCATGTCTTAAATTTACTATGGAGTTTTCAGAGGATAGAATTGAGTTTCTAGACTTATATATAGAGAGGCTACAGAATAATTTAATCAACACTGGAGTTCATCGTAAAACATGTTATGTTAATTCATTGCTTCTAAGATCCAGTATGCACCCTCCTTTTGTCTTCAGAAATATTGTGAAAGGACAAGCTATTAGAGCTTCCAGACTGAATCCTATGGAAGAGGGTTTTCACACTGAGATAAATGATTTGAAATTTAGACTATTACACAGAGGATATAAAGTCAAAGAAATACATTCTAAGATAGACGAAGTGTACAATCTACGCTCTACTTCAGCTATGCCATACTTTGGATCCAACAGTGCTAGCTATAGTGAGAAACAAAATATGAGTGAATCTTTCACTAAATTCTCCACCTTTTTTTCATCTGATCATATAGAGATTAAGCAGATCATAGACAAACACTGAGGTATATTGCAGATAGATGAAGAAATTAAACAGATAGTAGGAGAAACACCAAGGTTTATTTTTAAGAATAAACACAACTTAAAAAGGATGCTATGTCATCCTAAATTTGATAGGAAATCTATACAGAATGGATGCACAAGACACTGTGGTTGCTGTAATTTCTGTTGTTACATAGACAGTAAGACAGAATTTTTTCATCCTGATCAACAGAAAGTTTTTAATATAAGAGCTGAAGCTAACTGCATGATTTCTCATGTGATATACCTAGCTGTTTGTCAATTATGTTCATCCTTCTATGTTGGTAAAACAAATCGACCACTGAGGGATAGGATAAGGGAACATGTATATCACATAAGGAAAGGTACACTACATAATGCTCTTGCCAAGCATGTAGCATTAAATGACGACACACATAGATTTTTGTTTAAGGTACTTGAAGTAATTACTCCCAACTCTAGAGGGGGTGACATTAAGATATATACAGAGAGTAAGGAAACCGAATGGATAATTCTACTAAGATCAGATAAAGGATTAGGCCTCAATGATAGGGCCTCTATCAAGCCGAAATTAAGACAGCGTAGAAACATTAGATAAACCCCCTAGAAATAGGTATTCCATCTCTCTGCAAACTAATTGTCTTCTATATCACTGCTATGTCATTATGTCATAGATTTGGTTACCACATGTAGTGTGTTTATTTTATAAGACACTATATTAATTTATACATACATATATATGAAATCTTATATGTTAGACATTAAGCATACTTTCTCATATTAATATCTATTTTAAATTATGAATAAATATGTACTAACTGATATACATTTTTAAATATAACTTTTTATATATAACTTTTTATATATACGTTTTTATGTATACCTCATATATGAGATTGTTTTTAAATGATTTTATCCTTATTTGATTTATATATTAAGCTAGGCCTTTGATGTCTGCCTGCTTCTTTAAATAACCATACTAATTAACTTGCTTGATTGATTAATTGTTTAAAACCTGTGTATATATATATAAGATGTGGCATCTTAGAATGAATGTAAGATCTGATGATGCTACACAGCGAAAGCGCTTATCTTATTAATTATTGATAATAAACTACTTTGAACTTTAAGTGTTACACTTGTTTTCGCTCAGTCCTGCTATTTTGACTTAATACATTTTAAATAGTTACAATAGTGCATGTACATTTCTGTTCTATTCCATTAGGGCACACTGTGGTTACAGTTCAAACAGCATTTTGCAAAAACGTTTCAACACACACTTCTATACCAGCAGTTTGATATACACATGACATACAGTTCTAATACATTTGTAATACAAACATCTTATATAAATCATGTTGATATTCACAAATGACACATAATTATTTACAAAATTCCAGATAGCTGTGCTGGCAGTATCCCCTTTCATCACAAGTTACATCAGACCCAAACTAGAGTATGGAATAATAATACTGAAACTTTATAAGAAAACTAGCATGAATAAATTGGTAAGAATACAGCAGAAATTTACCAAACATATCCATGGATGTGAACATTTAAGTTATAAAAAAGCAAAATATCTGAACTCATACAGTTTTTTAAGAGGATACCTTTTCAGGTATGTAGGGCATTTAGGAATAACTACATATAGGAATGTTTTGGATTATCAAAGAGTAGTAAGAATCATCAGACAACCTGTACAGGAGATTATATAGGAATGAAAAATGTGCAAATTGGTTCTCTAAGAGATTAGCTGATGCATGGACTAGACTACCAAATTATACTAAAGCATACATTAGTTTAGATATTTTTAAGAAAAGCTTGGGCACTTAACATGAGAATGATTGTTTTCGTATATTGGCTGGCTGGAAGGGAATTACTGCCTGTCCTTGGAACATTTGTATGTATATATGTTTGTATGTATGCACGTGCCCCATGAAAGTTAGTGCACTTTGTTCCATCTATTCATTGATGTTGCTAAACATTCCGTGTTGGGGTGAGACTAAGGATAGGGCATAATAAGAAATGCAAACCACTAACTATTGATGGCTAAGTTTTAGTGCACTTGGTGTGACTATGTCCAGCCAGTCAGCAGTGAATGAAACAGAAACTTGATGTAGCAAGGTAATGGCTTGATGTAGTGGGGTAGCCATAAAAGTTATGCAATTTTGATGTTTATATAGAAAAGTGTGAAAAGTGTAAAGAGTTGGAGGTGAAATGATTGTTAAGAAGAGAAGAGGAAAATAAAAATTCAGGAAAGGAAGCCAGAGTGAAGGAAAAGGTAATCAATGGAGAAACAGCTATCAGTAGAATTCTAGATGGCAACAAGAAGTCGTTTGAAGTCAGGAGGGGATAATTTTATGTGTGTAAAAATTATGGATGGGACCTTTATCTACCCTTGGAAGTATACTCTGATGTGGCCAAGATAGAGAAGGAATAGAAGGAAGAGAAGCTGATAATATTATAAACAGCAAAAAAAAAAAAAAAAAAAAAACAGTGACTGACAAGAGATGGAAGGGGAAGCAAAGTAAAGAGTGAGATAGAAGTGGGAATGGTGGAGGGGGGATGTATGTGAAAATGGCACAATATTTTTTATTTGCATTTGTTAAGAGGGACAAACCACTTCTCCACAGTGACATTATTCAGACTCAGCCCAGGAGCACTATCTGATCAACCGACTTGCTGACAGTCATATAGTAGGCAAGTGGAGGCTGAGGGAATCAAACCTTGTGCCACAGGAAACAGTTCATTAACAGATCTTAACCTTAATCTTCTCTATTAACTGTCAGATATTAAATCTTTTATTACAAAATCTGGGAAGTATCTCAAGCCCAGTAAAAAGAAAGACCGGAAGGGAAAAGAGAATATAATTTCATTGATGAGCATGAAAGTGAAGTTAAATTATGTTAATAAGTTGTGGCAGGTACAGAGTGAAGAACTGGATGAAGTGGTGGAAGGAGAGCTTGCTACACAGGATGTAAGGGCAAATCAGGAAGGGGAAATGGAGTATAGTGATATCAACAAATAGAGAGGACATTTGTATGACAGGAAATATAGTGGTCTAAAGAAAGATGAAGGGTCTGTTTTGAAAAAAATTATCAGAAAATGGAAAAAGATGGGAAATTAGTTCTGAACATGAGATAATGGTAGCTCTTTAATGCAAACTTTGACCACCAGAAAAGACAGGTTGTTTGGAAGGAAAGAGTGTAATGAAATGAGCACAAGAGAGTAGATTCAAAGTAAGGGAGCAGACCAGAGAGATTCTTGGTGAGAAGTAGGCCAAGGAGGAAAGGGAGAAGGTAGAAATATGACTGGCATATTTATTAAATTTGCATATTCCTATGGAGCAGACTGGGTTAAAGGAGAATCCAAACTAGAAAGAGTGAAAGTAGGATGGGGTGCACTGCAAGTTGGCAGAAGAGAAAAAATATAAAAATAAGCATGTTTATGAAGGAAAGTTCTAAGTTAATAAGATTGTGATTGAGAGGAGGGAATAGAAAGATGGGTTGCAGCGAAGGTGCTATGATAGGAGAAAATTATGGCAGAAGGGCAAAATCAGAATTAAATAGCTTGAGGGGATAGAAGAAGAAGAATAGTGAAAGTCACGAGAAAACGAGGGGAGAAAATGGGGTTAGGGTTGGGAGGATGGCCTAATGGTTAAGGTGTTTGCCTTACAAACACAACGTGCAGGGTTTGAGGCTCACAAGGGCTGATTGGCTAGGCTTACAATGGCTCGCAAGGGCACTTAGCCTAGTACTAACCTATGAACCTATGAACCTATGAACCTATGTATGGCTTATGGGATGTGAATGTTCAAGATAAGGACATTTTGTAGATGAAAAAGAAAAGGAGAGGGAGTCATTGGCTTGGATAGTGAAAGAGGAAAAGATGTTAAAATTATAGAATGTAAAGGAGAGGAGAGAAGGGTGAAGGTCTGAGGAGTTTGGTGGTTGAATTTTGTGAGAAGTTAAATTAAAACAAGGCGGTAGAAAAGGACAGTTCACTTGTAAAAGCTAGGTAAAGAAGTTGTACAGAATACCTGACAGAACGTTACAAGAAAGTGAGGAAGGATATTTCCTAGAACATAAATACCTTTAGAAGTGAAATATGTTCTACCAAGAGTTCTACTAAAGGCCCTGGTGCTAGGGTTAGCAAATGATAATGGAGGCAACAGAAGATCCAGGCAGTTACAGACTGATCTCTCTTTTAAATATAGGTGCTCAGATATAATCAAAAAGTATTACCTGAATGCTAGATGAAAACTGCTAAATGTACTACAAAAGGGGCAAATAAGATTTCTAAATAGGAAGGTATCAGCAGACTATAGGTGGTGAAGTAATACTTAGATTATTTATTTTATTTAACATTTGTTGAGTGGGAAAGTCTGACTAGGACAGAGAATTTTTTCAGTAGAGGCCCAGGGAGAAACGCTCCAGACACGTCTTTAGAATGTGGGAGGAAACCAAAGTACCTGGAGGAAACCCATGCAAACACAGGGAGGATGTGCAAATTCCACACAGAAGGCACCCCAGCTGAGAATCGAACCGGAGAACCTCTTGCTGTGAGGTGACAACATTAACCGCTGCACCATTGCACCACTGATTAGATGGAAACTGCTCCCACTTCATATGTTATAAATCGTATGGTCAGAAGAGACATGGGTACTTCTGTGCACAACTTTTTCACATGATCATTACGTAAGGGAATATATTCAAGACCCAGACAGATACTCCTATCTATATATTCTTTTCTTATCAGATCCATCACTCAATACAATGCCCTTTTGGGATGTGCAAATTCAAACATATACTGCTCGATTAGAAAGGCTACAAACATTTCTGACCAAGAAAAATATAGGTCTTAAATACTTCAACTATCCGAAAAGATTACAATGAGTCTTCTTATACTCAGTAGCCTGGCAACTGCTCCAAGGTTACTTGTGTCTAGTGAAAGACCCAATCCTATTTGAGTTTCTGTGTCTTCACATGTCATGTGCCTCTACAAATACCTGCACTAGGGATCTAAATCTACACCAAGACATATATATATATATATATATATATATATATATATATATATATATATATATATAGAGCTCCCACTGTATTTCATGTAGAAGTAATAGACTGTAGTTTTCCATTACACCACAAGGTGGAGCTCCTTTTCAGGAATATAAAAGACAATTTTGAAAGTGAAAGAAGAGACTGGAAGACTAGCTGAAGGAGGGAAGAGTGAAACACGTAGCTGAAGGTAAAAGGGTCTTACAGCATGACTAAATTTTCTTTTCTAGTGCTATGGGACAGGGGAGTGAAGTAGCAGATTGTGTCTGTGTCTGGCTGAAATCTTTAATGATGGTATTTTGTGGAATCAGGAGAGAAATCTGAAACCAGTAGCTCTATGCCTGCTATGATTCAGCAATAAAATTAGTTCCCTTGGCCCTAGTACCGAGAAGGCATAGATGATTACCAGAGTTCTGGTAGATGATTTTCTACTTTTCTCATCAGAGGAACCACGGCACCTGGTCAATAGTATATTCTTGATGGAGTAGTGAGAGGCACTGGACATCATTTTATATTTTTATAATATTGTGGTCCCCCCCCCAAATGCTTTGTGGATTACAAATAACTGGGAGCCATATGAGCTCCAGCTTGGGCCCCATCATGCCGGCAGTAAGACTGTAAGTAGTCACTGGCCAGTGAACAAGGTATAATAGAGTGTTTCATAGTTGGTCTGTTTAGAATTGATCAAGGGGGTAGAGGATGTTAGTACTGCTGAATGACATTGCATTCTCTCATATTTGTATTGTCGCACTATAAATCTTCATTGTTCAATGACACTGCATTTTGTCATGTTAGTACTGCTGCCTTAAAGAATCTTTACTGCTCAATGGCATTGCATTTTCTCATATTTGTACTGTTACATTATAAATCCTCATTGTTCAATGACATTGCATTTTGCTCGTGTTAGTACTGCTGCCTTAATGAATTTTGCTGCTCAATGGCATTGCATTTTTTCATATCTGTATTGTTGTATTATGACTCTTTCATTGCTTAATGACATTGCATTTTCCCGTGTTTGTATTGCTGCATTATAAAGCTTTACTGCTCATTCATATTGCCTTCTTTGTGCATGTTTGAATGTCAAGACCTTCTTCTGTTGAGTTCTGTTTTCATTGCATGCATATTCTCATCTTGCCGTATTGCTAACTGGTGCACTGTTGAAATAATTTGTTTATGGTTGTGCTATTGCCTTTTTAAACTAGATGTGTCACCTAGAATAAAATCTGTCCCTCTTGTCACCTTGGTGTGTTGGGCCTAATAGGGGTGTCAGAGTCAGGTAGGAAGGAACTCATATCGCTTCAGCCACACCTGCAGGTTCTCTACATTTGGGGGCTTGTCCAGGATTTCCTGTACAGCCTCGGACTCCACCCTATTCCCCTGTACATGTGGAAAGCAAATCCAGCAGATTGAGTACAATGCCCCATTAGGAATGTATCTGACCCGACACCTGCAGCAGCTGGAAAGGCCCCAAAAGTTCCTCACCAAAAGGATAAAGGGTCTCAAAAATATGTCTTATGCTGCCTGACTGAAAGAACTCCAGCTCTATTCAGTCTCATACCGCTTGCTCAGAGGTGACCTGTGCCTGACATATAAGGCCATGTCAAACCCATATTTGATGAATATGCTTCACCTCAAAAAATCTAGATCCCTCAGAACCACAAGGGTCGGAGACTTAAACCTTGACACGGTTATTAATAGAACGTGCTGGAGGGACAAATTCATCACCCAGAGACTCCCTATGCTGTGGAACAAAATCCCGGTACATGTGAGGCAGAGCACCTCGCTGGCCTTGTTCAAGAGGAATCTTGACCAATGGATGGGAGATCGCAGATATACCCCAGGGATTATTTCAGTGTCACTGCTTGACAGAGGCACAGCAAAATAATAGGCATAGTTTTATTCAAACTAAAGGGGTGGCGAAAGCCACATAACTATGGGCTAGGCTTATAAATGCCCTTGGGCAGATAGCCTAGTATGAACCTATGAACCTATGAAACATGAACCCAGAAGTAGCCGCTAAGTGGTGCAAACAGCACAATGCTCAGTCAGAGCATTGCTTAGTTCTGGTGTTGCCAGGGGTCACATGGACTGATATGCAAATACATCAAGTCACAGGATCCTTGCCAGTTGTGGGGCATGGATTTTTGTTGGACAGCACTGTGGACCCTACCAAGCAGAGCACATTGACCTTATTAGAATGGAAAAGTCCTTCAGTGTATGAGCACATACCTTAGAGTGTACAGATTTCAGGTGAGAGTGCAGTCCGTGCGGTAATCCCTGAGAATTGCAGTACCTCAGCAACAGAGAAAATACCTGTGGAAGGTATCCAAGTAGGTCAGAACCTTACACTAAAAGCTGCAGCTTTACTGCCCATACACACTATAGGGCCTGAAGTTTTGAATGCTTTTGGAAGTATTGTAGAAAAATGCTTAAAGCCTACACAGCCATTCACTTGGTTTGGCTACTGCAAATTGCGTTTCTTTTCTGGCAACAACCCACACCTCAGAGAGAGGAAGATTTTGAATCCTGGATGGATCAGGCTTCACAAGCCCTAGAGGAGTGGGATATTCCAGAATCTCAGAAGAAGCAGCAGATAGCTGAAAGTCTAAAGGGATTAGCTGCGGATACCATACGCAACCTAAGGATGGGTAAGCAAGATTGCATGGCCAGGGACTATTTAGGAGTACTGCAGGATGTGTTTGGAAGGACCGAGAGGGCTGCTGACCTAATGTATCAGTTTGAACATACATACCAAGAAGTTGGTGAGAAACTATCTGATTACATTAAGTGATTAGATAAAGTGCTCCACCAGATCATCCTAAAGAAGGGGGTGTATCCAAAAGTAGCTGACCAAGTATGGAATGGACATATTTTACAGGGAGCTCAAGCTATGGACCCCATTGTGTGCAAAATGAGGATGAGAAATAGGGAAGAGACTCTTATTCTCAGTTGGTTAAAGAGGTGAGGGAAGAGGAAGCCCTGTTGGAAGCCAAATCTCAGTGTTCAACAGCAACTAAAACAGTGAGTGAACACTAGCAGGAGCCTATAGCCATGCTCACTACTCAAACAGGAGTTGTGGCCCAGACTGTTCTCAATGTAGAGGTGTCTTCCCTGACTGATGCCATAGCTCAAGTCACCAAGACAGTTGCAGAATTGCAGAAAGCCATGGTAACTTTAGCTGAAGGGAGGAATATATCAGCTAGAACCTCCATGAAAGCACTCAAGGAAGAACCAAATCAGCCAATGCGTAGAGTTCATATTGGAGTTTATTTTAATGGTGGAGATGCAGGACATATAAAGTGACTGTGTCCTAATGCAGAGAACCTGAAAAGAGTGAACAAACTATTATTGGCTAGTGCAATGCAGGGAAACTTCAAAGGGCCTTAGGTGAAGGAGCCAGCTGAGTGCCCAGTTACAAAGAGCTCCATAAAATCTAACATCAAGAGACAGCATCCTGGATCTCCTTTCCACACTAACCCTTGTAATAGGGGAGAGAGACTACCTACTATGGACACTTCTAGCTCATCTGAGGTGGATAACCAAATTTGAAAGCCATCTCAGCCAAAATCTCAGCATCTCAGACCGCAAAGCATTACTAGGCAAGAGTCTTATCTGTTAAAATGGCGAGGTCAACTGGTGGTACTTCAACCACATGCTGACTACCATACAGCTGAACAACACCAGAAACAGAAACTACCCGATGGCCTAATGACACCATCCCCTGTTGTGTCAGTAAAAATAGAAGGAGTGTATAGTAAAGCACTGTTGGATACTGGTGTACAAATCACCATTCTGTAAAGAGACATCTACCAAAAATACTTAAAGCATTTGCCACTTGATATGTTAGAAGATTTGTAGATCTGGGGACTAAGTGACACAAAGTTTCCTTATGATGATTATGTCTCACTCAAGTTAGAATTTTCCACTTCAGTTGTTGGGTCAACAGAAGTTTTTGAAACACTCACTGTTGTGTGCCCCAGGCCATAAGGAAAGGATTCAGCATCTATTTTAGTGGGGACAAATTCTGACCTCATAAGAAGAATGCTAATGCCTCAGTTGATGCAGGAACACCCAACACTACATCCTCTCCCAAGACCAGTTTTCTGTGCCCTTCAAAGGGAGAAGGATAGTAAGGAAGATGAAATTGGTCATGTGTGGACCCTGTCTGGGAAAGAGCATATAATTCATCCTGGTCAGGTTACCTGCTTGAGAGACAAAGTGAGGATGTGTGGACAAACAGTTTCCTCTCAACGTATGATGGAAATGGATCCAGAAAGTGACTTGCCACCAGGGCTGAAACTATTCCCAGAAGTTTGGCCTGTGGGCAAGCTGAAAAATCCTTATGCCGCTTTGCCTGTGGGGATGAAAAAGTGCTCCCATTGTCCTGCATTCACAAGTGCATTTGGGAAATGTTTATGCTGCTGCTTCCTTACCTGCTTCTGTGTTGACAAGGAATGAGAGCAGAGCCAATGAGTTGAAACTGGAAGATATTGAGATAAGAGGTGGTCTCTTGCCCCCTGAGTGTCTAACCAGAGTTAAAGAGCTACTAATGAAAAAGAAAAAATGTTTTTCTACTAGTGAACTATATGTGGGCTGTGCAAAAAGTGCAGAACACTAAATAAGAGTAAAAGAGGACTGGCCTTTCAGGGAACGTTCCAGAAGAGTAGCCCCAGGAGACCTGGAGGACTTAAGAAAACATTTGGAAGAACTAAAAGCTGCAGGGATAATTCGAGAGTCAAGAAGTCCATATGCCTCTCCCATTGTTGTCAGGAAAAAGAATGGGTCAATTTGCATGTGTGTTGACTATCATACTCTGTATCAGCGAACCATTCCAGACCAGTAAACAACTCCCCGGATTGAAGATGCTCTAAATTGCCTGGTGGGCAGTAAGTGGTTCAGTGTGCTAGACTTAAGCAGTGGATACTATCAAATCCCTATGCACCCAGAAGATAAAGAGAAGACTGCTTTCATCACCCCTTTGGGATTTTTTGAGTTTGATCGCTTACCTCAAGGTTTATCAAATCCACCGGCAACTTTCCAAAGAATCATGGAAAGAACAGTTGGAGACATGCATCTCTTGGAAGTCTTAGTCTACCTGGATGACATCATTGTCTTTGGGAGGACCCTAGAGGAGCACAAAGAAAGACTGATGAAGGTATTGGACAGGATTGAGAAGGAAGGCCTGAAACAACCTTCAGTGACCTATGTGGGACATGTAGTGTCTGCAAACAGAATATCCACAGATCCCAGCAAAGTTGAAGCAGTGACATCTTGGTCCAGACCCAAAACTATCACAGAGCTGTGACCTTTCCTGGGGTTCTGCAGTTACTATAGAAGGTTTGTGGAAGGATTTTCAAAGATAGCAAGACCCCTCAACTATTTGCTTCGAAATGATGAGAAAGCAGATGAAACAGATGAAGATATCCTTGTGAAAATGCATAAGGGACTGAGAGGTTCTAAAGAATTCATCGAGAGTCATTGGACTCCTGAGTGCAAAGAGGCATTTGAACAGCTTAAGTATTGCCTCACACATGCCCCTGTGCTGGCATATGCTGACTCAACAAAGCCATACACTTTACATGTGGATGCTAGCAGGGATGGCTTAGGAGGAGTCATTTACCAGGAGTATGACAAGAAGCTGAGACCTGTGGCTTTTATCAGTCGGAGTTTATCCCCCACAGAAAGAAACTACCCAGCACACAAGTTGGAATTCCTTGCCTTAATGTGGGTGGTAGTGGACAAGCTGCATGACTATCTCTATGGGGCTGAATTTGATGTGCAGACCGACAACAATCCTCTGACATACATCCAGACCGCTGCAAAGCAAGATGCTACTGGCCACAGATGGATGGCAGCTCTATGTAACTATAATTTCAGTTTGAAATACCACCCAGGACATGAAAATGGAGATGCTGATGGTCTGTCCGGAAGACCTCAGGGAGATTTATACCCCGACGATGAATGGGTGGAAATTCGAGCATGAGGGGTGAGAGCTATGTGTCAGATTGCAACCTGCTATCAACACACTGAATGTTGGCCTAGAAGTTGGATCTGTCTGCAGCAAGCATACCCCAAGCTTATTGTAATCTGGTCACTTTGCAGGCTTCATCGCTACCAGCTTTGGGTAATAGTGACCTCAGGAGAGATCAAAGAGAAGACCCCTTAGGGCAGCTGGTGGTAGCTGCTTTAGAGAAGAAACAAGTTAATATGCTTTGCACAGATATTCATCCTCTGGCAAGACTTTTGGCCAAAGAATAGGACAGACTCTGGATACAGAATGGCCTAGTGTATAGGAGATCACCAAGTGCACTCGGCAGTGAAAAATGGCAATTGTTGCTTCATCAGAAGTATAGAGAAGTAGTACTCCGGTCATTGCATGATGAACATGGTCATCTTGGTTATGACAGAACTATGGGTCTGGTATGAGACAGGTTCTACTGACCATGCATGATGCAAGATGTTGAGGATTATTGTCTTTCATGTCTTTGTTGCATTCAGAGAAAGACTCTGCTGACCAGAGCTGCCTCATTGGGTCAAATGGAAAGTAGTGGACACATGGAACTAGTCTGTATAGATTTTCTGTGCATTGAATGGGATGAAGATGGGATCAGTAATGTGCTGGTGGTGACAGACCACTATACCAGGTATGCTCAAGCATTTCCCACTCACAATCAGAAAGCTATTACAGTGGCAAAACTACTAGTTGATAAGTTCTTTGTACACTATGACCTGCCAAAAAGGATACACTCTAATCAAGGATGTAATTTTGAGAGCGAGCTTGTCCATGAACTACTCACTCTGTTGGGAGTCCAAAAAAGCCACAACACTCCTTATCATTCTCAAGGGGATCCTCAGCCTGAGCATTTCAACAGAACTTTACTAGACATGTTGGGGACACAAAACATGTAGCCACAGTGGTGCATGCTTACAACAGTACTAAAAATGATGCTGCAGGATTCTCGCCTTACTTCCAAATGTTTGGAAGAGAAGCTCGTCTTCCTGTTGACGTCACCTTTGGAGTCACAGCTGATGATACACCAGTGCGATCTCATGGCAGTTATGTGGAGAAACTCAAGAAGAACCTCAGACAGGCTTATGAGCTTGCTGAAAAATCAACAGGACAAAGACATCAGTGAAACAAGGCTCACTATGACAAAAAGTAAAGATGCATGACTTGCAGCCAGGGGACAGAGTTCTTTTGAGAAATTTGGGACTACAAGGAAATCATAAACTAGCTGACCACTGGGGATCTAAGATTTACATAATTTGTTCTCAGCTACCTAATATCCTTGTCTACCAAGTTTGCCCTGAGGGTAAAGAAGGACCCATAAAAACCTGGCACTGAAACAACTTAATGCCTTTGTTATAATTAGTGAGACTCATGAGTCTGAAACCCAGAATGGCTCAGCGGAAGCCTAACTCAAGGCAATCCAGAAGGCTAAGGTGGAGAGGAACTATCCTCTCCAATATTCAAGAGCCTATGCTTCCTCCTGCTGAAGGAGAGGAGGACAGTGATGTTGACTGGGGTTTCGGTGGGCTTTTCTATGAGGATGTTTGAGACCCCATGGGCTGTAATCTCAATGTAAATGTACTGGAATTCATTCTTTGTCATTTTGAGCAGCCCAGACCTAGCAATAGACTAAGTAATATTTATGTGCCTCTTGCAGAACCTGATACTGATGGAGACCCTGCTATGCAAACTTCAGAAAATAGTGCTGAGGATAGTCATACCGTTATGGAAAACGAAAGTGAAGTTATACAAGAGGAGATCTTAGAAGTAGACAATATGCCTACAGAAGAACTAGACATTGAATGTGATGTGAGTGATAAACCTTCCGAGCAAAATTCCTTAGCTGTCTCTTCCGAACCAAAACTGCAGAGACTGATTCGGCCCCCACAGAGACTTACCTATAACAGTTTGGAACATAGTACACAGGAGCCTGTGACCACAGCTCATCAGAGGGTCTGCGCTGATAATACCTATGCCTCCTACTCCAGTGGTGACACCCCATTCCAAGTTAAGCATAAGGCTGATTACCCTTGGTGGAATGTACCTTTTGAATGCAAAAATATTGTTCAGTTGATGGTGCGTTAGTGTTTGTAAATATTTTCTGCTAATCTACTTTTTTCAAGTGGGAGGAGAGTGTAGCGCCCACTGTATTTCATGTAGAAGTAATAGACTGTAGTTTTCCATTACATCACAAGGTGGAGCTCCTTTTCAGGAATATAAAAGACAATTTCGAAAGAAGAGACTGGAAGACTAGCTGAAGGAGGGAAGACTGAAACACGTAGCTGAAGGGAAAAAGGCCTTGCAGCATGACTGGATTTTCTTTTCTAGTGCTTTGGGACAGGGAAGTGAAGTAGCAGATTGTGTCTGTCTCTGGCTGAAATCCTTAATGATGGTATTTTGTGGAATCAGGAGAGAAGTCTGAAACGAGCAGCTCCATGCCTGCTATGATTCAGCAAGAAAAGAAGTTCCCTTGGGCTTAGTACTGAGAAGCCATAGATGATTATCAGAGTTCTGGTAGGTGACTTTCTACTTTTCTTATCAGAGGAACCACGGCACCTGGTCACTAGGATATTCTTGACAGAGTGGTGAGAGGCTCTGGCCATCATTTTATATTTTTATAAGATTGTGATCCCCCCTCCCAATGCTTTCTGGATTACAAATAACTGGGATCCATATGAGCTACAACTTGGGCCCCATCATGCCGGCAGCAAGACTGTAAGTAGTCACTGGCCAGTGAATAAGGTATAATAGAATGTTTCATAGTTGGTCTGTTTAAAATTGATCAAGGGGGTAGAGGGTGTTAGTACTGCTAAATGACATTGCATTTTCTCATATTTGTATTGTTGCATTATAAATCCTCATTGTTCAATGACATTGCATTTTGCTCGTGTTAGTACTGCTGCCTTCAAAAATTTTGCTGCTCAATGACATTGCATTTTTGTTTCATATCTGTATTGTTGTATTATGACTCTTTTATTGCTTAATGACATTGCATTTTTCCTGTGTTTGTATTGCTGCATTATAAAGCTTTACTGCTCATTGATATTGCCTTCTTTGTGCATGTTTGAATGTCAAGACCTTCTTCTGTCGAGTTCTGGGGAAGAGGGTGAATGTTTGTTTTCATTGCATGCATATCTCACCTTGCCGTATTGCTAACTGGTGCACTGTTGAAATAATTTGTTTATGGTTGTGCTATTGCCTTTTTAAACTAGATGTGTCACCTAGAATAAAATCTGTCCCTCTTGTCACCTTGGTGTGTTGGGCCTAATAGAGGTGTCATCAGAGTCAGGTAGGAAGGAACCCATATCTCTTCAGCCACACCTGCGGGTGAGCTACATATGCAATACTTTTGAGGTTCTTAACACACTGTATGCCCAGAATAAGTTACCACCACAAGTCAAACAAAGTACTACTTTGGCTAACTTTAAGGCTATCCATAATGACTGGATGGGTAGACAGAAATTGACATCAGGGTTATCATGTAAGGCCCTGCTGAATTTGGGAAGTACGCATCATTAAGTGCTCAATAAGGAAGGGAAGAACTTGTGTTTGTCTACTTAAAGGTGAATATGGCTAGGCATCTTATGGTCTTCATGACAGCTTGCCTAGTATTGTTCCTGTGATAATGAGACCACCTAATACATTACATATTTTTAGGTCTTTACTATTTTCTGAAAATGCAAAAGGGATAGTTAAGCTACAAAACCATAACAAGGCAAATACATATGCAGGGCAAGAAGTCAAGGATATAAAAGAATATAATGAGAAGAGTGGTGAGGGTGGTGATGGGGGTCTACTGATATAAAGAGGTACACAACCATTTGTGTATTAAAAGGTTAAAATGAAAGAGGTGAACTGGTGGAGTACAGTAAAATATGAAGAGTGATAAGAGCTGAGCAGAAGAAAAATAAGAGATACAAACATAAAAAATGGTTACTAAACTAAGTCACTGGGACAGAGACAAGTGGAAGAATACTCTATTCAACTGAAATTGGGGGGAATAACATTATTTAGGGTACCCATATGATTAAAACACATGAGAGGAGGTGGTTTAAAACAAAGACAGGATGGAGATGTTATGCAAATGACAGGAACTCTGTGAGAAATATTATTGTGGAGGGTTCAAATAAAAATCATAGGGAATGTGGCATTGTAGAAGGAAAAGGATCTATACTGACTCATCTAAAATCACTTCATCTAAACTGAGTACATATAAACTCTTTTAGTCTGCAGCTCCATATTATCAGAAAAATATTGAAAAAAAAAACAGTGTTTTTCCAGGGGGGCTACACCCCCCACACCTCCTGCTTAGAAGTGCAAAGATAGGGTAATATATCAATATGGAAACACTTTATAACCTCGAATTACTGAAATGTTGAATTTCAATATCTCGAGACTATAAAGCCGAATGTTAAAAATAGCGAAAGGTCATAATCGCAAACTCGAATATATGTCAAATTTGCGGTTATGACCTTATGCTGCGTAATGTCCAGGATTGTGTTTTGATGGTGCACGGTGCCATGTGTGGATGTAGGTGTTAAGTCAGGTAAGTGTTTTCTAAGGGTTTTGAGTGGGAGTTAGAGTGTGTGTGAGTGTGCTGATGTGTTTGATGCGTGTGTGAGGGGTCGGAGAATGTGCATGTGTGAGTTGGCTTTTGTTTTGTGTTTGTGCGACCTCGGAGTTAGTATATATAAGTAGGGGGGTGTGTGGGGGGCGCAGCCCCCCACATGGGGGGTGCAGGGGGGCTTGCCCTCTGCTTATGTGTGTATGAGTTGTGTATGTGTGTAGTTTTGTTTATGTTGTGATGTGAGTGTTGTGGTGTATGTGTGGTATAGTGTGTGCGTTTTTTTCGGTGTTGTGAATTTCGCTTTTTTTTGTGTCGGTGTTTTGTGGATTCGGTTTTATAGTCTCGAGATACTGAAATTCAATATTTCAGTATTTTGAGGTTATAAAGTGAATCCATCAATATATAAAGGTGGGGGGCGCAGCAGGGGAGAAGAGGAGGGGTGTTTAGAACAAAGTTTAAGGCTTTGAGGTAATGAATCTCAAACTGTAACCTTGAGTTTGATTCCGTCAGTGTACATTTACCTGTTCAGTGACTCTGGGCAGGTTGTTTAACTAATCAGTATCTACTGGTTACCACTGAAATGAAGCAATTATGCCTAGTTAATTTACCCAGTTAATTAATAAACAAACAAACAAATAAATAAAGTGAAAATGTCAAAGAAGAAATTGGGGTGGTGATAAGGAGGAGAGGATATGGTGTACATAGATATCCTTTAGCAGAAAGCAAGGAAGAAATGGCAGAACTGAAAGGAATATGGAAGATGAAATTGATCGGGACAAAGAGAGTACAAAGTGTGTGTTGAAATCTATAAAAGGTTGAAGGAGCAGTCAAGAGATAGGATTTGTAGGTAAGATTGTTTCACCAGTGTTGTATTGCAGCTGGAGGAATATAAAGAGAGGGAAGAAAACCGAATAAGCAATGCTGGTGAGATGTTGTAAAAAGATCAGAAATTATTGATATGTTTGAGGAGTATCAATGGGCAGGGCAAAAGTGATTTTGAAAATATAGTAATAAAATGCTGCTTAGTGTGTTTGGACAATATTTATTTTTAATGATGACTGTTACCATCAATGTCTGGGGGTGGCTATTGGTACGCCAACAGCTAACACCTATGCTAACATAGTTCTAGCTAGACGGGAAGAGCAATACATATTCTCAGAAGTAGATATGTGTTATAAAAATGAACATCAAGTGTTCTTTAAAAGATTTGTGGATGATGTCTTCCTGTTATGGAATGGCACTAAGGAAGAACTTAATGTATTTGTAGAATTCTTGCACACCACCACAAACTTTTTGAGATTTGAAGTGAACTCATCTTTGGATAAAATAAACGTTTTGGATATAGTAATTTCTAGAGATGATGTGTATTTTAATTCAAAATTCATAGGAAAGATGTACAAGTTAGCAAGTATGTACACCCACAAAGTTTACACTAAAGGCATATTTTTAAAGGAGTAGTAAAGGGACAGCTTATGCGAGCTAGCAGACTTAGTACGAAAGATGTAACTTTTGAGATGGAAATGAATGAGATGGTAGACTATTTTATAGAAAGGGGTTATAATGAAGTTATAGTACAACAAATGAAGGGAATAGTTACTGGGTTAAGGAATGATACAGCCAGACCCTATTTGTGTGGTAAGGCTGATAATGCTGAGGTGGAGAGAGCCAAACCAAATAGAACTATGGATAAATTAAACTATATGATGAAATATAATCTACACACGTGTTGTTAAGCAAATAATTAAAATGAACTAGACTATACTTACATCCAGTCAAGAAGTGGTTGATCTAGTAGGTGAGACACCACATTTTGTTTTTAAAAGAGAAAAAAAATTTAAAGCAACATTTATGGTATAAAGATAGAAGGAGAGATAACGTGTTACAAAAAAACATTAATAAATTCGGCACTAAACCATGTTATAACTGCACACATTGCGCAGATACTAATATGGACTTAAGCTTTATACACCCAATTAGTCAAAAGCCATTTGAATTTAGAGCTGCTAGAACATGTAACACAGAAAATGTGATTTATTTTGCTAACTGTGTATGCTGACAATGTTTTTATATTGGTAAAACAAATAAAAAACTAAAAGGGAGAATAAGTGCACATTGTTCTGACATTTGTAGAAATGTCCTTACAAATGCTTTGGCTAAGCACATAGCAGCTGCAGGTGCTGAGCATAAATTCCAGTTTAGAATTTTGCAAGTTGTGTTTAAAAATAAAAATGGGGGTGATTTAATAAATAAAACAGAGCTGGCTGAATATAAATGGATAAATTTTTTTAGAGCTGACCATATGCCATGTTTGAATGTGAATAATAGTATAAAACCTATTTTAAAAAATAGACATGACAGAATATAAGCCTCAATGAGTCTTGCACCTGTCACCCTTAGGCCTTCAAATACTGGCCAAGGCTCTTGCCACCCCCATAGTGCCTTTTTTAGGCAAGGCTCAAAAGACAAACCCACCGCTGTAGATAGCACAAGTAACAAAAAACTGAGGGTAATGCTACTCAATAACCGTCCCAAAAAAAGCCTCTGCAAGTAAGGCGTCTGCAGGGTCCTAAAACACTATTGTAAACCAAAAAAATATGACCAGCAGACAGTGGAGACCAAAGTAAATATATAAAGTGTATCAACAGACCGGTTTCATCTTGTATTTATCACAAAGCTGGTCATATTTTTTTGGTTTATAATGCTACTCAATGCCAGAAGTCTAAACCTCAAAATGCATGCACTCGAGGCACTCCTCAGTATGGAGAAAATAGATATATGTACAGTAACAGAAACCTGGTTTAACGCTCCAGTGAGTACCCCAGCACTACCAGGCTACAACTCATACCATACATTTTGGCCACAAAACCTGGACTGAAACACAAAAGGCAGAGGAGTATCCATATTCATCAAGGATACCCACACCTCCAGGTTAGTGGCACAGCACCATGCTTCAGAGATCATCCACATGCAACTAACAATGGGAAAACCTACTATTCAAATTATAGCTTGCTACAGATAACCCACCATGTCCCAGAACCCCCACTCTGCATTCCTGGAAACACTGGGAAACATAAAAGTCCTACGAAACACCCTGATATAGGGTGATTTCAATTACCCAAACATTAACTGGGAAAACTACTCAAGTACAAACTCCCTTGCCCAACATTTCCTAGAATTTATAAACTCAAAAGCCCTGGATCAACTGGTCAACACCCCCACCAGAGGTGACAACATATTGGACCTGGTCATTACCATCATGGGTGAATGGTGTTCCACACAGGAGGTCAACCCCTCGCTGGTTAGCTCTGACCATAAACTAATCACTCTGGATATCCACATTCCGCCACCACCCCCGGTCAAAGAAACCACCGTGAAAAACTTTTCAAAAGCAAACTTCAAGTTACTTAAGACCGAGGTGGGAAGTTTCAAAGCCCCCATGCTAAAGGATAACACTGTCCAAGCTGCAAAACCCTGTACTACTGCACTCTACAGGCACCTACAATAATGCATGGATCGTGCTATCCCAAACAAAACCAAGATTCACTCCTCCAAGAAAAGAAAACCAGTCTGGTGGACCCCTGCCATAAACAAGCTATACAATAGAAGGAGGAAACTAGTACAGAAAATAGTAAAATCCAAAGAAGGGAAGACATCCCTGATCAGTATCAGCAAGAAACTACGATCCCTCATAAAATCATCCAAGGCTAGCTTCGAAAGAAAAATTGCCATGGACTCCAAAGATAACCACAAGGCATTCTTTAGCTATGTCAAGAATCTAAGTGGCAATTCTCAGATCTGCTGGGAGTTAGTGCAGAATGTTACAAAATAAACTGAACTAACCGATATAGCCAACATCCTGGCAGACAGGTTCAGTGCAAACTTCAACCCTCCTCTCACCCCCAAAAGGGCCCATAACTATACCAGAAGAATGTAGTGCCCCTGAAATCACAGACACTCAGGTTAAAACAGCCCTCTCCAAAGCCAAAAACACAGCATCAATGGGATTAGACGGTGTCCCAGGCTGCATCCTACATGAGCTCAAAGATGAACTAACCCCTCACCTAAACACACTGTTTAAACTCAGCCTCTCCACAGGCTACATGCCACAGAGTGGCACACAGCAATGGTTATTCTGCTCCACAAAGGTGGAGCCACAATGGACCCCAGGAACTATTGTCCTGTAAGCCTGACTAGCTTGGTCTGCAAAGCTATGGAGTGCATCATCATGGATCTCATTAACAGAGACCTTGGGAACCTCCAAATACTGGACCTTACCCAGTTTGGCTTTGTTAAGGGCAAATCATGCCTCCTAAACCTGGTGGACTTCTTTGAGACAGTTACCAAGGCTATAGATGAGGGAAAGGTGGTCCACACAACCTACCTAGACCTTGCAAAGGCCTTCGACACCATTCCCCATTCAGATATTATAGACAAGCTCACCAGCCTGAACATAAACCCCTACATCACGAGATGGGTTGCCAACTGGCTCATGGACAGAACCCACATGGTAAGAGTTGCAGGAGCTAGGTCTAACTCTAAACTGGTTACAAGTGGCATTCCCCAGGACTCAGTCCTAGGACCCCTCCTGTTCGGCATATACTTCTCAGAGGTACAGGCAAGCACAGGAGGACTATGCCTGACCAAGTTCACAGACGACTGCAAACTAGGGGTTATAATTGACTCTCTGGCTGACACAGACATCCTCCACAAGGGTCTCACTGAGACAGATACCTGGTGTCAAAACCATGGCCTCAAGCTAAATGCCAAATGTGTCACCCCCTCTGGAAAGAACAAAGCACCCACAAACTACCACATAGGTGGTAGCCCCCTAAATATGGAAGACATAATAGGAGATCTGGGGACCCAAGTAGACAGTAACCTCTCCTTTGATAATCACATTGCCAAAGTGGTTAGAAAATCCTTCTATGTGGCCCACCTAATCACAAAAGGGTTTGCATCCAGATCGAAAGAGGTCATTGGGCCCCTCTATGCATCACTCATCAGACCCATCCTAGAGTACAATGCCCCATTTGGGATGTACCTTACAAGACACCTGCAACAACTGGAAAGACCACAGAAGTACCTCACCAAGAAGATCACTGGCCTCAAGCAGATGCCCTATGCAGCTCAACTGAAGAAACTCCAGCTGTACTCGGTTGCATACCACCTACTCAGAGGTGATCTCTGCCTGACATACAAGGCCATGTCCAACCCAGAATTGATGGACATGCTCCACCTAAAGAAAACCATATCCCCTCGAGCCACATGCTCCAGGGATCTAAACCTCACCACAACAATAAATAGGATGTGCTGGAGGGATAGATTCCTGTCCCAGAGACTTCCCATGCTCTGGAACAAGATTCCAATCTACATTAGGCAGAGCTCCTCATTAACCCTCTTCAAGAGAAGCCTTGACGAGTGGATGGGAAACAGAAAGATTACCCCAGGGATCACTTCAATGGCTCTGCTGGACAGAGGCACAGGGAACTAATCTAAGGGGGCGGCGAAAGCCAACACATTCCTGCTAGACTTATAAATACCTTCGGGCAAATAGCTTAGTACCTACCTATGTACCTAAGGGAACTTTTATAAGATGTGGGGCACTTTAAGGATGTAATTGCTGCTATTATTAAGTTTGTACTTTGATTAGCTGTGTTGATGTATATATGCTTGTGCTGTGGTAGGACAATTTTATTAAACACTGAAGAAGATTCTTTTACTCGAAAGCTTTGTTCTGCTATTTATGCTGTTTATGTCCAGAGCTATTAAACTATTCCTTAAATACTTACCTCTGGATGATTCAGCAGAATGATTTAATTCTACATTCCTAAAAACGTTAGACAGTTTAGCCCCCACAAGAAGAAAAAGAGTCCAAACCAATTATACTCCCTGGCTTTCTGCATATACCAAATAACTCATGTGAAAAAGAGACAAGGCTTGGACAACCTACTAAACATAAAACTCAAAATAATTTACATTATAAAACACTACAAAAAGCAGTTCTACAGAAAGCCACAACAACAGAAAAAATCTAGTCCAAAAACCTTTACTATCAAACAAATCTTACAACCAGGTAATCAGTCTTCCCCCAACACTCCTGTAATAGCTCCTCCCCTGACATATCATCTCAATTTAACTCTTACTTCATTGACAGCATAACCTCCATCACTAACAATTTCCCTCCATCTCATTCCACTCCCTCTCAACATCCTTTTACCTGAGACTCTACATTTTATCTTCAATCAGTTCCCACTTCCTTCATTAAATCCCTCTTGTGCAAGCTCAAGCCATCCTACCCCTCTGTAGACAATCCTTCCAATGAGTTCCTGAAGATGGCTGCTACAAAATTGCCAACCCTGTCTCAGTACTCATTAATAGATCCATCAAAGAAGCTTATGTCCTCTCCCTGTGGAAAAATCCTTCATCCTTCCTCTCGTCAAAGATGGTACCTCCAGTGAAATTTCTAACTATAGGCCAATTGCTATTCTGTCACCACTTTCAAAACTTCTAGAAAAATGTATTTATAAACAAATTCTGCAGTACCTACTTGACAACAATCATCTCTCTCCCACTCAACAAAGATTGAGGCCTGGACACAGCACTATCACTGCTCTGCTATCCTTTACTGACATCATTGATAAAGCCTGTCTTTTCTCTGTTCTAAGATCTAGCCAAAGTCTTTGATATTCTCCTCCGCCACAAACTCTTATCCCAACTGTCTCTCCTTGGTCTAACTGAAACATCATTACAATTATTCAATAGTTATCTCTCTAACAGACATTAATCTGTCAAATGGAACTCCAACTACACTCCGTACTTACCAGTCTACACTGGTGTACCCCAAGGCTCAATACTTGGTCCATTCCTCATTAACACTTTTATTAACCATCTTGATACTCCTGCCAAACAAGCCACCCTAATTCAGTATGTCAACAACTCTAAATTAATCTGCTCTGCCAAAAATCTTTCTCTTCTACGGAGCTTAACTCAAGAAGCATTCAGTTCCAAGGAGTCGTATCTAGCTAACAATCATCTATTACTTAACCCCACCAAAAACTAAACTCTACTATTTTCACCCAAGCATTTTCCCCTGACACATCTAACTTTGCCATTACTTCTCTGAACAATATATTCATTGATGTGGTTTCACACACCAGACTGTTAGGTATAACTCCTGACAACAATCTTTAGTTTGATGTGCATATCAGCAATAACATAAAAAACTAATCAAAAATTGGGAATGATTTTTTGTATTCTTACTCTAACTTTTATCTACCCTAAGTTTATAACTGAAAAACTCCTCCTAATTTTCCTGCTAGATTGTATATATAGTTTATCTGTAACATATTTTGTCATACAAACTAGTAACTTTGTACTATCTTGTATGCAAGGTTTGCTTAACTATATTGATTGCTCTTGCCTCTTTTTGATTTTAAACACAATCTGTACTACTGTGATATTGTCCTAATCAGAGTAACTAATGTTTAATTTGCAAAATTCTGTATAAATTTTACTGTGGAGTTTTTCTCCCTGGGCCTCTGCTGAAAATGAGCATGTACCCAGTTGGGACTTTCCTGGTAAACAAATGCCAAATACATAAATAAATAAAAAGATAAAGCAGGCATTAAAAATGATAATTTATTTATTTTTCTTTGTTGGCTGGGAAAGTCTGACTGGGCAAAGTTCATTTTCAGAGGAGGCCTGGTGAAAAAAGCTCCACCACAGTACATTTATATTAGCAAGTGAATTTCAGATAGTTCTCAGAAAAAAACACAGTTACATTTCTCATTTAACAACAAGCATAATTACAATTATATGTCTATCCAGTTGTCTCAGCTATGTAATCTTGCAGAAGTAAATGGACTGATACTGCAGAAGGGGAAACAATATTGTAAAGCAATTCTTACATTTCAGTAAAGAAGGTTTGCAAAGAGTTCAAGATACATAATGAAGTACATTATAAAATTATGTAGGAAGGGAGATTTTACTATTGTATGGATATGTAAAGATTTCAAGAGATATAATGAAGTAGGTTATAAAATTATGTAGGAAGAGAAAGATAGTAGTAGTGTATAGAAGGATGGTAGTAATAACACATGACTGGGAGAGCAGGTATAGGATTGGCTCGGTTTAGGCTGCCTGTTCCAAACTGGTGTATCCAAAACATTTATAACTACAGGGGCTGCATGAGAGAGGCAGAGCAGTGGATGGGGCAGTTAGAAAAAGTGAAAGATGAGAAGTATTGTTTAAGGGTGAAAAGTGATGTCTTAATTCAAGTGCAGGAGGGAAAGTTGTAAGGGGTGTAATGATTCAAGTAGAGGAGGGCAAAAAGCTAATGATAAGCAATAAGAAGTGTGTGCTTTCACTAGAGGTCTCAACCTGGGGATGACCATGAGCATGACCAGGATTGGGTAAGGTATTGTTTGAACTGGATTTTATAGCTTGGAAATTTGTTAATAATTTTTACTTGTGTAGAAATGGTGTTCCAGAGCTTGGGTGTGTATCAGGAGTATCTTGAGTCCTCCAATAAATTATTTAATAAAAAAGATCACCAAGGATGATTGTACTTTATATATTTTCAGTGTGATTGGTAAATACAAAAAAATTGTCTTTCATTGAACTAAGAGAAAATAAGAGGTACATAAGAGAGTAGCTATATTTTTTTCCAAGAAGTCTTTCCAGCTTTAGATTTTTAAGGACTGGTATCAGTCTTAGGTAGCCACTCATTAGACATCTTGAGTTTTCACTTATAATTGATAAATTCTAATTGCTGCAAAATTATTGCAACATTGACATAACTCTAAGGAGGATGCTGTTTCTCACAGCAAGTAAATTGATAGCTTCCCATAGTATTTTCATGGTCTTCCTTTAGGTAACAAAACAAATGTGATTGACATCAGAATGTAAAAGGATATTTGTAATTCATCAGGCACAGTTTTCCAATAGGATTTTGACAGCTGAAAAAACAAGGCTACTAGAATTTAAGCTGAGTCAGCTAACATACATCATGAGTGGAAAAAAAAGACAGCTTGACCTCTGGGTCATGTGCTATCTGTTCCATGTCACAGACAAGAATCTCAGTTATTGCTAGCTCTCAGAAGAATAAGTATTCTGTTGCTAAGCACAGTTGTGTCTGCCAGACAGCAGATAGTCTGTCAGCATATTCCATGTAATTTACCTTCCTATCCACTAGTAAGAGTAAGGAATGCATTACCTCTCAACCTCTTAGTGCAAAAAACATGGACAAAGCCCAACAAAATGGGGGGGGGGGGCAAAGGCAGAAAAATAGGGACATATTTTAAATATTGCTCTTATAAACTTAGAAAGTTGCTAGGGTAACAGGGTTTGTTTTAACTTACATTTTCTGAAGGAACTGAAGTCTGAAACTCAAATAGATGTCATTATTTAGTGACTTCACTCCTCAGATTATCCCAGCAATTGGCCAGAAAACCACAAATTTTATGAGGAACAGGCCAAAAATATGAGCCAAAATTCAGGATATTCTGTGAACATCTGTACAGTCCAGCAGTATGAATGCATGCCATGTCAGACATCAGCAATGAAATATGCTAGCATTTAATTACAGTACTGACATTTTTGCAATGGTTTTATTTTGTTAATAGATCTTGTCATGTGACTATTTTTTCAGAATGACTGGTTGACTTTTTTTGCTTGAAAGGCTAATGCCAGCAGTGAAAAAACTATACTGCCCATAAATGTTGTGCACGCATAGGGTATACTGTCTGTAAGTGTGCATGTGTAGGGTAAATTGCCCATAAATGTTGTGCATGTGTAGGGTATACTGTCCGTAAATTTTGTGCATGTATGGGGTATACTGCCTGTTAATGATGCGCTCGTGTAGTGTATACTGACCATAAATGCTGTGTACGTGTTAGGTATAGTGCCTGCAAATGTTGTGCACATGTAGAGTATACTGCCCGTAAATGTTGTTCATGTGTAGGGTATAATGCCCGCACATGTGGGGTATACTGCCCGTAAATGTTGTGCACATGTAGCGTATAATGTCCATAAATGTTGTGCACATCTAAGAGTGCAGTGGGGACAAAGGGCTACGTTAAGGAAGATGATGTACAAGCTGATATACATTCCCAAAAATCCTGGCTGCAGCATTACATTTAGTAATGATTACTGGATCACAGACATGAATACAAAGATGAAGAGTGCTTTATCAGGGAATATAATTTCATTCCAGAATATTATCCTTTTAATGTTTTTTTTAATCATTTATTAATAATGATGCTATTAGCATGCTCAATATTTTTTCAACAGCTGTTTTAAATGGGTTTGTAACCCGTTATCATGTGAAATGCCAACAAATACATCATGTATACTCATCACTTTATAAAATAAATGTTTTGTAAAATTTATATAATATTATGAGATACTATAGTGGCTTTTATGGAACATGCCTGTTTATGATGTGTGGTTTTATAGATTGTTCTTCACAGAAATGTGGAGACTGTCTACTTATTGGGGGAGGCTGTTTGTCTCCCTGATATGGCAAAGCTACTAGGCAGTCTCCTTGGCAGCAAGCTTAGTAAGAACCTCTGATTGTATGAACCTACATAGTGTGTAAACAACATCTGGTGGCAGGTTTGAAGTAACATGTTGGCACAAGCCCAGGGGCACAGCAACCTTGAGCAACTCAAACAACAGGAACAGGCATTGCCAGACAGAGTGAAATGCCAAAAATCAGAAAAAAAACAAAAAAACAAACAAAAAGTCAGTCAACCATTTAATGCTGTATCCAGTATGAAGATCATGACAGGATCATGTAATGGACTACAGAAATTTTATTTTCTTATCTTCATTAATCTATTGCAAAATGCACATGTGTACAAACTACCAGTGTCTTTCCTTAGTTTAATCAAGATGTTCAGATGTGGTTTTATTTTATGTCAGTAACGTGTTAAACCCAGATGTAATTTAATGTAATTTGCAGTAAGAGATATGGTAATAATGAGGAAGGGGTAAGAAGAAGAGGTTAAAGCGATTAGGACCAGGAGTACTAGGGTAGCTCAGTGACGAAATCTATTATGTTTTCCGGATGCTGGTGTACGTCAGCATCTGTGCAACGGTTTTCAGTATATTTAGCATGTCATATCTGCTGTCTTATGCCCTTGTTAGTTTTGAGTTGTGAAATACTGTATTGTATTACTTTCTGTAGTTAAAAAAACAACAACAACAATGAAGTATATTTAGTACGAAGGCAGCAGGCTTGTGAAATTCTGTTTTTCATTATGACGGTGGTAACACAGCATTAAGGTTATAGTAAGACATTGTGAGTGACCTTGATAATAAGACTGAGCCAAACAGCTCAGCTACAGTAAAATAATCAGACCAAAGCAGTTTGCATGTGTTTTTCAGCAGTTCACGCTCCAGGCTACTCATATTGGTGCAGTCAAAGGTTCAAAGCATCCTTGGTTAATTGAGTTTATCCTACGGTTGATATACTTGACAGGACATGCTTGTCTTTGTTTTATTGAGGGTATAATTGCAGACTGTTCGTAGTTAAAGCAAGTAAATGATTGGTCATTTGTCAGACTGTTGTTTATGCTGTGAAGTATTTAATATATGTCTTCTAAATAACTAAAGGCAACCTTCTGCTAATCATCCTTGTAATAATCACTCTGGTTTTCCAATTATTAGTTTTTAAGAATTCTGTTATACTTACTCACCACTAGCACTATCCTGCATTTTTAAGTCATTGTATTTACATCGCCATCCCGCTAGTTCATGACTATCCATGGAAAACTGGTATTGACGAATTTTGTACAATTGTACTTGTATTGTTCTCATTTACCTTTTTGGGGCGGGGGGGGGTGTGAATGGTAGTTGATTTTGTGCTCCTAGATGGAATATCTTGGTCCTTTTACAAGCAGATACTTTGTTGTGCTAAATGCTGATTTTATAGCATTCATGACCCTGTGACACCCAACCTGAGGGGGCAGTGGATAGTTATGATGCATGTTCAATATGAGCCCTACTTTGTGCAAATGACACTGAACTCTGTGTGTAAGGAATACTACAAGTGAGTGTATTGCCTTGCAGAAAGCTGCAGTAAGTATCATTAATTGATACAGTATACTGCAACAAGTTAAATGTACTGTGTTTGGGACACAGAGCTTATGTTACTTTATTGTCATATCAGAATGTATTACTTAATGAAAGTTGTAGGACTTAGACACATATGCAGATACTCTCTGTATACGTCCATTCATCCCATATTTATTGTAATTTCAGAGCAGAGTGGATCAGGGCCTAAGTCCTCATTTGAAAGTAAACTAATGTTAATTAGTAATATATACCAGGTGTACACAGTTACTGTAGTTTATATAGTATAACTAAAATCCTGGGAAACTATTTTAATGAACCCAAACAGTCGTGTATAACACCTGCTGTGAAATTATTTGACATAAAAAACCTAACTGCAGATATATGTATATAACAAAGATTAACTGTTTGGCATAATCACTGTTGCATACAAATGCATATTTTAAACTGGTCCATGACAATTGTTCTAAGCAGTCTTTGATGTAGGACTGATGGAACCTCCTTAATCAAAACGTAATGGGTTTGTAGCAGAATGGACTTTATAAGAAAGTACAAAATACTTCCCATTCCTTTTGTGACAGGCTGTGCCTTCACACCTCAGTCTACTGCACAATCTGTTCACCTGCTATATCATCTCAAGGAAAGTGAATATAGATTGTGCTTGTTGATCATTTCATTTTACCTACAACATGAAAAAGAAGTTGCGGATAAGACTGATAGACACTGGTCATCTTCATATAGCTGTGTTTCAAAACATAAATTTGGAAAGTTACCCATAATCCACTCCAGATGGTATTGTCATCTTCTGATCTCTTTCACTCTTATTTTTTTTTTTAGCCTAATAATCTGTGCACTACTGATGTCCAGTCATTTAATCCCTCCCCATGGCCCTTCATGCAGATGACAGGTCTTGGACAGATCCTGAAGAGATCCTGCCCTGCAAGTAAACCCTTCATCATTAGGGAAAAATGATCTTGTGGTCTACGACCTCTGAGTCAGCCAGATCCCCTGCTTATATGTATTCTAGTGACTCAAATGGAAGTGGTTGAATCCTGCTTAATCCTATAGGTAGGCCCTCTCTCTCCAGGGAGAGAAAGACATATCTGCCTGTGAATTCTAAGACTGCCACTCCCCCCTCCAGATTAGAGGTGAGACAAGGAGCAAGCATTATATGTGTGGTCTGGGAATTTTATAGGATAGTATCCACTAACTAGGTGCAGCCACATTGATTCAGGAATTACCCAGCCACACCAGGTCATATTTTCACCTCAGTCTACCAGTGTCATCTGACATGCAGTCAGGAAGCATGCGGGTCCCCAGCAGAGAATGTGCCCATCTGCCAGTCTCTTCCTCTTTTCAGGATAGGCATGCCCATCTTCTTTACCTTTCAGTCAAGCTCCCCATCCACTGATCAGTCTAGGGTCACCTGAACTGTGGTCAGAGCTTTGTCCAGACTGTAGTTTAGGTAGGACTGATAGCTTATCCAGTAGGTAGAAGGATGCCAGACCACATGGAACAAGCAGCCCTTTTCTCCATTATAATGTATGTTTTCTCATTTTTGTGTGAGTCTCCATGTGATATTTGATCATCTCCAAGAACCTTTATCCAACAGCTCTTCCATGGGAATCTCTGGAGCTGAAATGAAATATGAACTAGATACGTAAAGGCCTCCATTGACATGAAGGGTCTATGTAATCCTTTTATTGGAAGTTATTGCAGATTACTCTAGCGAGCAGATAAAATAAATACTTAAGAATTGCAAGAGGTTTATGTGCTTAAATAAGAAAATGGCAGAGGTGTATACCTTCTGCTTCATATTGCATCTTTGTTTGTAGAAGAATGAGATACATAGTAATCACTCAAAGATGTTACATTTGAAAATAATGATAGAGGATATGATTTATGTAGTGCAACTCTCTGAAGGAGGAAAACTTACTTTTTATATGAACAATGTACTCCATCTGTCTTATCCAGGTATAAGTACCTGGAAAGTGACATTTTCATGAGAAATGTATAGACTGGACTTGGGTTAGCATTCCAAGAGCTAAGCAAAGTGATATCGACATTTTGTATGTTGATCATTGTGTTCTACCTACAACATTAAAAAGAAGTTAGAGTTAGACTGATAAGCCACCAGTCTTAGAGTGCAGCAAATTGTCCAGATCAGATTCTCATATTGGAAGGTGGGCAGACTGATAGGAAATGGACAGGTGTAACCCAAAGTGTTAAATGCATTCTAAAAATGTTAGCTGCACCTCTGCAAGTCACTTTTAACAACTCAGATAAACACAAAGTGCTCTAAATGTTTCAATTAGTGCAGATATAGTTAAAGATAACAAGATGGAACTTGGCTACAGTCAGATGTTAAGTCTAACATTTCTGATGCAAAGCTTAAAAATGTGTTGTTAAGGTTTCATAAGTCTCTTCCAGCTAAAAAAAATAGTCCACATAGTACATATTTTGTTTTGCGATCAGATACTGATTCCAGAATTTTGTATTTATTTATTTATTTATTTGCACTGTAGTGCAGTGTCTCTGTTTTAACATTTATCTGACTATAATGAATGCCTTCATCTCAGTGTGTACGTTTTTACACTGACATAACTGACAGGTTTGATAGCCTGTGCCATCAGTAAAAAATAGCTGTCTCTTGTTAAATACATGCATAGTACTCTGCAGTCATTTTAAATTTTAAAGTATTGAACAAGGTTCAGATTATGATGTATCTAGAGTCAGTAATTCTTTAAAAAGATTGCATATAAAGACACTTTTTACTTTTCAAAATAAAGAGAAATATTGATGTCAGTGGCTCAACAGAATGTTCACTCACATGTTGTGCTGTAAAGGTATCAGCTGTGTTCTACACCTTCCCCTGATGATTAGATTCATTTTCCATTACTGACACCACAGTGCAGCACAGGGGGAGGGGGCACACTGCTGAGTGTGTGTTCCTTCAGATAAGACATCAAACTGACCCATCTGTCTACGTTAGTAACAGCTCAGGTGGATTAAAAAGCATATATCCAGAACAGTTGCAACTTTATTTATTTATACATTTCTCAATTTATATATACCTCAGATCTTGATTTTTCACATAGAAACATTCATAAGCAAAAGAAATAGCAACTAAATGAAAACCAGTATGTTTTCGATACAATTCTCAGATTGTTGCATTTCATACTCCATGCCTTTTTCCCTACAACCACTTCTTTACTTTATCTATAATATTATCAGTGTCTCCCACCTTACTAAATAGCAGTTCTTCACATCTCATATTCCATAAATGCCTTAATGTACTTACAAGTTGTTGTTGTTGTTTTTGTGTCTTTCGGCTTATCCCGGTTAGGGGTCGCCACAGCGGAACTCCGGTCCGCTAATGTTTGGTAGTGGATTTTTACGTGCCGAGTTATCAGCCCTGACACACAACCTTCAACAAAGGCATGCCCATTCACGCATGCCTCCACACAGAAGACGCTCTAGCTGAGAACCGAACGCGACAATGTCTTACTGTGAGGCGACAATGCTACCGCAGCACCACTACCGTGTACTTACAAGTATCCTGTCTAAATGATAGGTTCACATATAAGTGTGAACAAGTACCTTCTCGTTCCTTATACCGCCTTATTCTCCCATCTTCACTTACTTCCTTACTGATATCAAATTCTCTTCCCTATCTTTCTCTCTAAATATACCATAAGACTGTTTTTCCTTCACTTCATATTGCATTTCCTGTTTCTATAAGACTAACTTACCTTTAATTTCTCTACAAAGTGTCTAAAATTTCTCTAAATATTAAACATATACCTTGTATAGATTCTTAACCAATGTTTTATATTATGTCAACTTTGTTATAATTATTTAAACTGAAGATGTTTGTTTTATTTCTGAAGACTATAAAATTGTTTTCCCTAAAATGTTTTTAATAATTTGAAGCTTTTCTCCCTTGGCCTTCTCTGGGCTTCTACGTAGTCAGGCTTTCCTGGTAATCAAATGTCAGTAAATATATAAATAAATAAATACATGAATGAATGAATAAGTACTAGGCTAGCTGGCCTTATGGGCCATTTTAAGCCTAGCCAATTTCCCTATTTGGGCTTGAATTAACCTATCCCATTTGGGTATAGATTGGCTTTACCCATGGTCCATAATTATATATTATCCCTAATGAGAATAACTGGGATCATACCATAGATAATTTGAGGGGACCCATGCATGGGATAAAGCATTTAGGAGCTGCCTCAATCCATTAGTAGCACTGGAGGTAGTTCTGGGGTACATTTTCTGTTTCTTATCCATAGATCTAAGTTGCACTTTAATATGGACATGGATGAACTTTGTTTTATGTGGATGGGGACTCTATTCCACAGCAGCAGTATCCACTGTCAGATATACCTGTTCCTCCAAACCATTGTATTGATGTTGCAGAAGAGGTTTAGATTCCTAGACTGAGTATTTCTGATGCCATTTGACTTGCTGATGTGCAGTAAACCCATCACTAATGGGTTGGAGGATTCCTTGTATGCCAGACATAGGTCACTTCTTAGCAGTCTGTAGGATGCAGAGAATAGTGACAGGTGATATGATCTCTCTCATGTTTGATCATTTCATTGTATAAGCCATATAATATCAATTTCATACTCAGTTTTAAATGCTTCATATCTAAGGTCACTAATACATTTTCTCCAGAAAATCTTAACTCTTTCATATTCCAACAATGCATGATCTGTTCACTCTTATACTATAAACATGCTGACTTATTGTATATTTATGAGAATATTCTCTAACATGAGCCTCCACAGAAAATCTCAGATTTCTTTAGAGACATTACATTTTTTCTTCCTTTCACTAATTACTATTTTAACCTCCCATATCTTTATATAGAAATAGTTTTCCTTTATGTGTTCATGCCACAATTGTCTTGTTCCTGCCAAATTGTATAATATAATATTCCAACTTTTCATGTTTCATTATGTTCTGTAATTTATTCAGGCTCATATTTTTTATTCTCTGTCATCCAGGAATATTTATATTTTACCTTATTACATACTGTCCACAGTATCACAAATTTTTATTCCGTTTCTCTAGTACCCAGTATGAAAGAAATCATTCCAAACAATAACTATTCTTCAATCCCAAATCACTCTTTTTCTCTTTTTGCAGTATATAACACCCACATTATGGATTTCAGCCTTGAACCTTTTATTATTCTTTTTCCAGCATTGCTCAAAATGCCAAGCTACTCCCCATGTATCATAACATCTGTAACACATATGAATATATTAAAGACACATTTTTTCACTGAATATTTTAAATGTTTAAACATATTAGACATGTATAATATTACACATTAAATCATTGCATTGTTTATCAGCTGTTTCCCTTCTGTCAAAATTAGTGACATTACACTGATATCACTCACTGAAAATGTAACCCCTCTATACAACTACTGTTTCTGAATACTTTACTCTGCTTCTTATTCTGTTGTAATCCGATCAGTTTTAACTGCTTTCCCATCACATCTATTGTCTTCTGCAACATTTCCATGTCCAAGATAGCTTCCTGTAAAACACTTACTTCAGACTGTGGTGACTCCTTATCCACAGCAGTTGTAACATCAGCAATTAGCTTGCAATTCAGTAAATGCAACGTTTTCTCCATCTAGCAGTAATGACTGCCCATCCTCTTGCAAAGATCACTTTCTTAATGTTGCAGTCCACCTATAGGAAAACAGCAGGGGAAGTCCTATGGTGCCCTAATTTTTCCTAGACTAGGAATCCTAGTTAGTGGGAATACCACTTTATGTGTCACGTAAACAGAAGCCACTAGCTTAGTGGGCTAACCCAGTCAACAAAGGCTAAAACATACAAACAAACAAATAGACAGATGGATAAGTAAATAAAAGAAAGGTTCATCACTGATAAATTTCAAAATCTGTAAACTTACTTACAGTTGTGATGCTTAGTTATACAGTGGTAAACTCTGTTCTTCACCATAACTGTGACCATATATAATTCAGCTTTGATGCTTTCTTTCTTTTTTGCCTCAACTGCTTGTCAAAAACTTGTATCCCAAAAGGACAAAAAAGTACACAACACACTCTGTAAGTGAAATTTAAAATGTTCACAATTATTAAATACCTCTGTAACTACTTTATACCTGATAGACACTACTGTTGCATACAGCTTGGCAGCAACATCTGTCAGGTGCAGTATGAAGGCAGAAATAATGCATCCTCATGCTATTTTAGCTTCCTGATGAATACAGAGGCTCTAAGTACCTTACAATGTCTTGTGAAAAAGCCTACAGTTTTATTGCTTTCTTCTTATTGACTGTCATAGCAAAACTGAAAAAGTATCCCTCTATTAGCAGAAAAGGTGTGTGAAACAAAAAAATCACATTGTCTAAGTTCATCAACAGCTGCAAATATTCTGAAGAAAAAAATATAGGTCAAGCAGCTGGGTGTTGTTGAGTCTGAAGAAATGGATTTTCAGTTGGCAGATCCAGACAGACTCCACTGAACATATCTTAACACCCTGAACAGCCTGCCTGCCCCTGTGGGAGTGGTTACTGCCTAGAAACTGTAGTTTTATTGGCCATTTTGGGTCAATTCCAAACTCCTTGATCCCCCTCTGTTAAAACCCGATTGCTTTGTGGTTTTGGCGTCTTTTCAGACTTGTTGGCTGTTGGTGAAGCACCCACCAAGAGGAGAAAATGCTGAGAGAAGAAAGGAGCCACTTTTGAGATTTTAAGTATTTTTCTTCAGATTATTTGTTAAGATTTCTGCATTGCCGCCTACTTTTTGGCGTTTTCCAGCTTGCTAAACTTGATATCTGTATTAGGAACTGTATTTAGAACACATCTAGAGCCTGTTTACTGCATTTCCTGTGTTGTACTTATTTTAAAATTGTTTTTTTCTTAAAACTTGCATTTTACCTGTCTCTGGCCTAGCACTCAAGTGTGGGGTCATTTATTGCACTGTTCTAACTTGTTGCTACTTGTGTATCTCTGCTATCTTTAAACAAAACAAAAACAAAAAAATCTTGCTTTTTTCCCACTTTTTGAAATTTAAAAAAAGTTCAGTTACAGATTTGCTGTTCTGAACTGTTTGTAAGTTTCTTGGAGGCCATTGCTTGCTTGAGCTAAAGGGAAGTCTCTGTGTTCATCAGTGGCAGTGGTAAACACTGAACAGTCTGCCTGCCCCTGTGGGAGTGGTTACTGCCTAGAAACTGTAGTGTTATTGGCCATTTTGGGTCGGTTCCAAACTCCTTGATCCCCCTCTCTTAAAACCCTCTTTTGCACGTTTTTGAACATAGCGCAGCATCGGGCAGCACCGCTTAATCAGGTTTAAACTATTCCTGGCTCCACAAAGTCTGCTCTTCACTTTTTCCCTTAGAACTGTTCCAAATCTCAAAGTAAGCACTCTATTTTCCTTCTAAAACCCAGTAGTAGCTAGGATAAGTGTCTTATAAGTAAGCACTAATAAACTAAAGCACTACACCCACTTATACTCCCTTTAAGTACTTGGCTCCCTATTGGTCCTTTTTGATCAAGTCAAAAAGTAATTCTCACTGCACCGCAAATATTAACCCCCTTCCAATTAACTTACATGGTTTCTCCCAAAATATCTTATCTCCAACCAGACTCGGAAACGCTCAACAAAAAGAAAGCACCATTGACTGGATTCTAACCAACAAGGATCCACTCAATTATAGCTCGGGAACCCTTCCCAACGACCTTAGCGACCACCTAATCACCTATATAATTAAACATAAAACCTCATCAACTAACCCCCCTGCATACAGTTTAGTAAGAAATAAGAAGAACTTTAATCCACTACTATTCCTTGCAGAACTCAAGTTCTGTAACTGGTCCATCCTAAAAACCCTACCCTTACAGGAGAGTGTTACTCACTTTAATAACACTTTCCTTAATATACTTAACTGCCATGCCCCCATTCAGCAAATTAGATCCAAAGAACGTATAGCACCTTGGCTTACCAGAGAAACTAAAACTAAAATCAAACTCCGTGACCAGGCTTGGAACAAATGGAGAGCCACCAAACTCCCTAGACCGCATTAAATTCCAACAGCTCAGAAACTCTACTAAAACAGCTATAACTCTAGACAAAAAACAGTATTTCTGCCACCTCCAGGACAAACACCAGAATAACCCAAAGAAGTTCTGGGGATTCAATAACCTCCTTCATCCTGGTAAATCTACCACCCCCACCCCTGAGAAACTTATAGGGAAAGATCCTGTAGATATTGCCAACGCCTTCAACTCCTTTTTTATGGAGACCATACAGTCTCTAGCCACCCAGCTAACTACTACTTCCTCACCACCCAATCCTGCCAATAACTCAGCCCCACTTTCCTTTAAATTAGAACCAGTACCTACCCACTACATCCGCTCCCTTTTAAAAAAACTAAGACCAACCACCCTAGTGGCAGATCACCTCCCAGCGGAATACTTACAGATAGCGTCAGACGCTATCGCCTATCCCATATCAATCTTGATTAACAGAACCATAAATGAAGCCACCATCCCATCTCTTTGGAAAATCTCATACATCATCCCTCTCCACAAAGGAGGTGCCTCCACGGAAACTTCCAACTACAGGCCGATAGCAATCCTGTCTCCATTAGCTAAAATCATGGAGCGGTGTGTACATAAGCAGCTTCTAAAATACCTAACCCTCAACAGTCTGTTGTCTAACTCCCAACACGGATTTCGCCCCTATCATAGTACTACTACGGCCCTCCTCTCCTTTATTGACTCAATAAACAACAACCGTAACAACAAATTCATATCCGCTGCTCTTTTTCTGGACCTATCGAAAGCCTTCGATATGGTCAACCACCAGCTTCTGCTCCAAACCCTGGATGGCTTACATCTCGACAACCTGGCCCTTAGTTGGTTTAATGCTTACCTCTCTGGTAGGCAACAAGCTGTCCAATGGCAAAACAGGCTATCAGGCCTGCTCCCCAACACCATTGGCGTCCCTCAGGGCTCCATACTTGGTCCCCTCCTCTTCTCAGTCTTCATTAACAATCTTCACTTAGTCATACCTAAAACCACCTGCATTCAATACGCAGATGATTCTACCCTTATCTGCACTGATATCTCTCTCCCACAACTCCAAGTAAAAACCCAGCACTGTTTTGCTAAAGTTGAAAAATGGTTCTCTGAATTGAAACTATTACTTAATCCAGCAAAAACCAAATTACTGCTCTTCTTCCCCTCAGCTACCACTCCCCTAGGAAACGAACTTCTAACTCCTAATAATATCCCATTCCATGTAAAATCCACCAACGGGGCCATCATAGAGCCTGTCTCCAACACCAAACTACTAGGAGTAACTATTGATCACAAGCTGAAATTTGACATACACATCAGCAATTCCATTAAGACAGTGAACAAAAAACTTGGTTCCATGTATCGTATTAAGAATTTTCTCACCCCTCATGCCAAGTTAACCATTGCCCGCACTCATCTCCTCTCTACCCTCCTGTATGCTTCCCCTATCCTATCTTTCCTCAATAAGCGTGAACTTAACTTGCTCTCCGTTGCCTACAATCACATAGCCCAATTTATCACAGGTACACCTTACCGTACCCACCACTGCCTTAACCTAAAGAAACTTGGCTGGTTGGAACTGCCTAATCTTCTCAAATTCACCCAACTCACGGAAGCATTCAAAATAATTAACCAACCTGATAGAGCCCCTGCCCTGAGCAAAATACTAACTCCCTACTCTAACCTTAACTGCCTCCGATCAGCAAATAGCATTCAAATACAAACCATTAAATCCAAGAATTCGGGGGGCGATGCCCTCTATGCCAACTCCATAGGGAAACCCTGGAATTCCCTTCCAAATCACCTAAGACTAGTAACTTCACTTAACCAATTCAAAAACAATCTCAAAGAATTCCTAAAATCACATTGGTTATGTCCTTGTTCAAAACCAGGCTAAACCCAACCAATCAACCGCAACCCTAGTCTCGTCACCCTCTTATAGACCTTGCTCATCAACACCAAGGCTTCTATACTTCAATCAACCTCCTTCTCATATGAATGAATACTTAGTTACATGAATTTGACTTCTGTCCTTGTTTATACTCATGTTAATGTTAATGCTATTTTTTTTTTCTCTGAATCTTAATGTACTGTTTGTCTTCCATGTTGGAGCTTTTCTCCCCGGGCCTCTACTGAAAAAGAACATGTATCCAGATAGACCAGCCCGGTCAACAAATGTAAAATAAAATAAAAATAAAAATAAATAAATAATTCCTTATACTATTCTGGCATGTCCAAAAGTCATCTTCAGGTTTACTCTCCAGTCCAACTGGTGAATATGGGAATCTTGAGGCAATGTTACAGCTGTCTTATGTACACAGACCACCCTCTCCTCTTCCCAACAAGCTCAAATATACGTGAGAGATGCAACTATATAGCCAAACTGGAGGCTGAGCTCTCTCAACATAGTACTGGCACAATCAGTCTGGAGGAGAAGGTAATCACACACACCACAAATCCAGTCTCACATAGACCTATCGCAACAGCAAACCAAACACATAAACACACAAAAACATACTCGGAGGCTCTAAATAAAAATCTGCCCAAGCAACAGAGACCTCCAAAGCAGACATCCAAGCAACTGCTACCCCACAACAATACCCACGTATCACATAGTTCACAAAGTCAGTGTGCCACACAGTCACAGCCCTTAAGACTAAACAACTCACCTAATACATTTGTAATAGGTGACTCTATTGTCAGACACACTGACGTCCCTCTCACCAGGCTGAACAAGGAGAAGGTCACTGTAAGCTGCCTGTTGGGTGCCAGGATCTGCCACATAACACAACACTCAGGTCACTCCAAAGAAAGTACAAATATGACTCCGTCATTGTCCATGCTGGTGTGAATGACCTGAGATGTACCTCCCTGGATTACATGAAAAGAGACATAGAGGAGCTCTCTGATCATGTGGCCCAGGCCGGTATGACCAAGGGGTGCAAGGGGTGCACTTGCACCCCTGAATCGGCTGACTAGATAATTTAAAAAAGTTTTTTTTTTTGCATGCTCTTCTTTAAGAAGAAAGAAGTCCGTGTGTTAACAGTCCAGTCGTGACATCATCACTCGCGAATATGTAGAAGTTTGTGAGCGGAGTTTACAAGGATGGCTTTGCAAGCGGATGATTCGGGAATAGAAGATGGCTGGCACCTGAAACGGAATGGCAAGCGGGACTCGTGGGAGTAAACAGACGGAAGATGGGACACTTCAGGTAGAGTTGTGTGTGTGTGTGTGTGTGTGTGTGTGTGTGTGTGTGTGTGTGTGTGTGTGTGTGTGTGTGTGTGTGTGTGTGCGCACGCAGTGTACTATAGGGTTGCCAACTTGCCACCTTTTCAAATGTCCAAAGTGGGACATTTGTGGTAAACACGTCAGATTTTGCAGGCCGAAACATACCCACGGCCAGTACAAAGTGCACAACTTCACTTTTTTGCCCAAGTAAAAGATTATTCTTGTAGCATTTTAGTTGCTTATTCTGTTTCTTATAACATTTAGGTGTTTCAGATTCAGAATAACTGTTTTATGCAACCATTACAAAAATATAGGAAATAGTTTTGTTCTAAAATCTCAGGACATTTGCCATTTTACATTTTTTTGCAGGGCACAACTGGCCAAAGAGGGACTGTCCTCACAAAGTGGGACAGGTGGTAACCTAGTGTACTATTGGTTTATATAAAAATGTGAGCAGAAATTGTGTTTGCTGTCTTTGATGCTTAATGAAGGAAAAATTGTTACTTGTTACTGATAGCTTTGGATATGCTTAGCATCACAGTACAAAAATCATTTATTTTTCCAATAACTGCTTTATGCTATTCAGGGTTACTGAACTAAATGGACACAGAGTTTTAGATGAAAAGTACAGTAGGAGACAAACATCTTAATGTGACATCACATTCTGTTGTTAAGATCTAGGAAAGAAACCAAATTTCTGACTATAATTGGAGGCAAAGGTATGGAATAAACTATATTATGGCTAATAGCTGTGCAAGACAACTTCATGCTTACATCTTCCTTGTAGCTGTCGGTTCCAATATCCACTCAAGTAAAACTCATCTCTTACAAATTTCATTTGCTGCCATGCTGGTAGATGTTTCTACAAGCAATTAGTTTTATTTTCAATGTTTGTACAAGATCCTGAACTACTGGAAAATATCTGTATAAATGGAGAAAGGTTACTGTTCCCAAGAGCTCTTTTATTAGATGTGGGCATAATGTGTCAATACTATTTAGTCAGTATAGCGTTCAGTAAAGCATCAGAAAACAGGTGAGAAATATGTATATATCTGATATCACTCTTAGAAATAGAGCTGCATTTAGTGGTTTCTTCTCATTCCTGCTTGGTCTGTTTCAGAAAGTGTTTCAACTCTTTAGTATTCTTAAGGACAGAAGTCACATAAAATGCTAGCTGTGTATCAAATTCATGTTCACTAATACAGCTTTGATGTGTTGAATTAAAATATGCAGTATTCTATGTAAATGTTGCACATTAAAAGATTCCATTTCATTTGAGGAAGTTCTGTACACGGATGTGTAAGAATGGAAAGGACATCATGGCCGCCAGAGTCAAATATTGTATGTATTACCACATTTGCAGCTATAATTTCACATGGTTAGTGTGTGTGTGTGTGTGTGTGTGTGTGTGAAATGCCCCAGGTGTACATGGTGGTGGGTAGAGAATAAGGCTTGAACCCTGTACCTTGGGCCCAAGTGGCAAGAGCCTGAATTCCCTACCCACCACCATTTGTAAAATGTTGCAGGATTTTCCCTCATACTTTTTCTGTTCCTCATAAAATCTGTGGTTTCTGCATTTGTGTCCTTGTTGCCTGACAGCTACATGTTCTCTAGTTTTATTCTTGGCTGTCTGGAGTGTTTCTCCCTGGGCCTCTGCTAAAAATTAGCTTTTTTTCAAAGTCAGACTTTCCTGGTTAACAAATGTTAAACATGGACACATTTCTATATCAGACTTCATATTCTTCAGAAAGTGCATGGTAACAAAAGCTTTTATTCTAGCAATTTCTAAGTGTACAAGATGGATATTTGAAATATATCCCTGTGTTTGGGACTGTATCCCCCCCCCCCATTATTGGCTTCATCCAGGTTTTGTGCTAGGGTTGAGAGTTATGGTAAGAACTAAATTCACTGAATATGTTTGGGGGCTGTATTCACCCAGTATTGGCTTTGTTCAGGTATTTATTGGCTTCATCCAGTTTTTGCTAATGTTGAGAGCTATGGTAAGAACTGATTTCATTGAATATGTTTGGGGGCTATGTTCTCCCATTACTGGCTTTGTCTGGGTGTTATTTGCTAAGAGGTTGAGAGCTATGGTGAGAACTGAATTCACTGAATGTTTGGTGGTTGTAGTCACCCGTTATTGGCTTTGTTCAGGTATTTTGTGCCAAGAGGTTGACAGCTGTGCTATGGTGAGAACTGAATTCACTAAATGGTAGCTATTTAAGTTTTGTCTTCCTCTTTCACAAAACAGCTGATTTGGCATAGTGGTATGTTGCTCTGTTTTTCACGGAGTCCCCTGGGTTCAAGACATGGCAGTGAAATGTATGGTGGTAACGCAGCATTTTATTCTAGCAACTTTCAAACATTATACAAGCAATGTTTAAAATGTCCCTGGTTTTGGCCTTTTGTCCCTCCCCAATAAATTTTGGCTTTTTCCAGATTTCTTGTGCTGCAAAGTTCAGAGATACAGCTGAGTGTCGAGTAGATTTTACAAGGAGCTGAGAGCTGCAGGGGAGCAAAAGTTTAGTGCTGCTTATGTTTAGTCTGCTTGCATTGTTAATAGCACAACAGATAGTGTACTTACTTTAGATGCTGAAGGCTGTGGGTTCTACTCTCACAGTAGGTAAATGCATTGCTGATGCTGTAGTGTGTTGTAAAGCGCGTGGTTGCTGCAGTCTTTTGGCAAAGATACCTAGTAACTATGGAACTGTTAACAGTTTGCTATCCATTCCCTATTGCTATTACTAGCTTTTCATTTTTTTTATTGCATGCAACAAAGGCAAGTTATTCTTCAAGGGTAACAGGCACTTTATTTGTAGATTAAACAATGACATATAAAGTGTTTGCTAGCAGCAACCTCTTTATTAGTTACAAATTTCTTCAATGTGGATTTTACTACTTCAGAGATTGTGTATTTTTTACTGATACTGGTGGACTTGAGTAGACTTTATGATGGAAATGTTCTGAATTGGGCAATTTTGTCATTGGTGGATGCTTTTTGTTTCATTGTTTACTGGAAAAATGTTCAAAGCAATAAATTTAAAATGCCCTCTAACAACTGTACTGCATTGTACAAGGAATATAATGTAATAGTCAGGAAGGTGTATCAAAGAGCATGTTTGTTATGTTCGAGGGGCCTATGATTTTGAAGACAGCCCAGAGTTAATATTTGCCATTGGCAAAATGTATTTTCTGTGAAAGTGGTTTTCAGTGCTGTTTCAATGCATGTGAGTTTAAAGGGCAGAGAAGTTTTAATGTTAATCTATTTTCATTGTGAAACTGCATTGCTTTAATAGATATGTATTAGGGTTTGTGCTGTAAAATGCAAAATAAAACTTTCAAATGAAATCCTAAATCATCGCAGAAGTAAAGCAGTATGCACATTAGTGTTTATGGTAAATGGGGCAACATAACCAAGGAATGGGACATTGGAATGGCTGCAGGGGGGAGGCTCCATTTGACCATAATTTTGTGAGGGGGGGGGTAGCAAACTCATACAGCCCCAGTTGAACTATACCGCTCAGTTGTCCATATCTTTGCAGAATGAATAGATATTTGCTGCTTATTTTGGTTTGTTCCTCATATAATTTGTGATTTTCTAGCAAATCATTTAGGAATGAAGCCATTAAATGACAGACATTGAGTTTCAGATGTCATAACCTTCAGAAAATGCATGCTAATGCAAGACTGTCTAAGTTTTATAAAGAGCAGTTTTTAGTAGTGTTTGTATGTTCCCCAATATATTTGGCCTTGTTCAGATTTCCTGCATTAAGAGGTTGAGAGGTACGTGCAAATCACTTTGTAGATTAGGAATATCCAAACATCTCAATTGTCCCCAATTCTGGCTCAAAATGTTGCTCTCCCTAATAATCCCTCCTCCAAAATGACAATTTTGGAAGAAAATGTGGAGGGTTTACAATTATATATAACTGTAATGATCAGTTATAGATTACCTTTATTTCAGAAATGCATGTGGATGCTCTTATTTTGTTAGCTGCTCAAGTTAACTGTTAATATTAAAAGGTGTCCCTTTTTGACAGGTATTTTGCATTACATTTTGGTCTGTTTTTCATAAAATTGTGGCTTTCTGGCAAATTAGTGGCAAGTCATTAAAGATTGAAGTTAGAAAATAATGGCAGACATTTGAGTTTCATATTTTATACCCTTCAGAAAATTTGTACTAATGTAAGATCTACCTGTTCTGTTTAAGTTAATAAGAGCAATATTTAAAAATTGGCCTTATTTTTGGGACTGTGTCCCACTTCTAGTTCTATGTATGGCTTTGTCCAGATTTCTTGCTCTGAAGTTGAGAGGTATGAGTGTCAGAGCCATCACTGTCAGCCAGAGACATTTCAAATTATGACATACTTATTGCACCCCATCCCCATTGTAGTGGCTCTGGATGTGCCCAAGGAAGGCAAGGAGCAGTTATGCAGTGTAAGTGTGCAGAGTATTCCCCTTCCAAGGTAGATCACAAATATGACCATGGCTTTTCATCTGTCCTTGATTTTGCAAAATGTTCTGGTTTTCTATCAGATTTTTATACTGTTGATTTATGCTTCTTATTATTCAGGAACTGCATGCTGTCACAGTGCCCTGTTGCTCTGTTTAAGTAGCCATGGTTTAATGAACATCAGGTAAGCTTGTCGGAGATTGTAAGATGCAAGTAAGCTTTAGTAAGCATATTGTTAAAGAATTACCAGCATTGAAAGCCTTTTCGTTGTTGCCATGCAAAGAATATTTACATGACTAGATAATGTATAAGCCTTGGGTATTGAAATGCATATGACAGTATTTGTAATAAAAGGACAGGATTACAGTATTTTCAAAAGCTCATTACATTTTATTGGAGACCAGTGTCTTATAGCAGTGTCTGTGTGTTGGTACACTTGTAGTTGGGTGGCTTTAATGGTATATGGTAAATAAGCATTGCTACCTTACTTAAAAGCCAAGCCCTGCAACAACCATCTCCACACTGAAGTCAAAACACAATAGCTCTGGTGGGTAAATGTACTCTGTAATAATCAAAAAAGGCAAATGTTTGAAATAACTACAGCTTATGTGCAAACACAATAGGTAGTGATGAAACAATGCTCTGCTAAAAATGCTTTAATGCTCCACATTGCTGAGCTGCAGATCAGTTTATCACTGGCTACCAGGATTTCACCCACTTCAGATCAAGCACGGTGCCGTTCAGTGCAACCTTCCCAGAACTAATTCAAGTCTGGCCAGAATTATTTGGTGTGTGTATAAGAGGAGGTAGCATACCCTCAGCTGTCCAGATTTTTGCCCCATATTCCTCCTAAAAAGGATTGAAGTTGCTAAATGAGATTTCAGTTTTAGATGTCATGTCATTTAGAAAAATGCATACTAACACAAATCCTGCTACTCTTGCAATTTTCTAAGTTTCTGAGAGCCATATTTATAGTCTGTCCCTATTTATTTTAGGCTTTGTCAAGATTTCTTGCACTAAGGTTGAGGTCTTGAGGGGTGTGGTATGTTTGTGAGAGAGAAAGTGAAATGCCCAAGCTAGAGTTAGCAGGTAGAATTTTCAAGTGCATTTTCAAGGAACTGTGAGTTTTAAGGGAAGCTAAGTTCACTGCTGCTCATGCCAAGTCTGTTTACTATGTGCAACTGTTTTGTTTAGCAATTGGTATCCCTATTGTGGTATAAAGCTTTAAAGCTATGTTAGTAGCACCACAAGTAGAATACTTGCATCTTAATGTAAAGGCTTGAGGTTCTATTCCTACAGCATATACATTTGTATGCTGCAGTCCTCAGGATGTCCTCCTTTGGATGAGATGCCTAATAACTATGAACCTGTTTTTCAGCTTGTCATCCATTTTCTATTGCAATATACCAGCTTACCATTTTTTAATTTAACATAGGCAATTTATTCTTTGACGCAGCAGGCACTGAATTTGTAGATGAAACACTGAAATATACAGTTTTCTAGCAACATCTTCATTAGTTTCAGATATCTTTAATGTGGAATTATTCAGATTACTTTTACTCGGCAGAGACACTCAAAACAAGTGTTGCTGTATAATACAAGATATAGAATTCAATTATATATTATAATTAATACAATCAGGTAAATCAAATAACTTTTGCATGACCCTAACGTTGTGCAAGGAACCTATTGCTTGAAAACAGTTCAAAGGTAAATAACCTGCCACTGGCCAGATGCATTTTCTTTGAATGTGGGTTTCAATGCTGTTTCATTGACTGAGTTTCAAAAGTAGAGAAACTCTAATGCCAAGTCTGTTTTCATTGTAAGACTATTGCTTTGTTTAGGTTTAGTAAAAGTCTCGGTGTTTGGGCTATAATGTTTGAAATAAAAGTTGTAAATTAAATCCAACTGCCTGTAATCATTGTAGAACTAAAGCATAAAACAGTATGCACACATTTGAACAGTGTCTACAGTAAATGGGGAGAAATAGCCAAGTAATGGGACACTGGAATGGCGGTGTGGGCGGGGCTTGGGGTGGGTGGTCTTGGGCGGGGCTGTGTTGGAAGGGGGCGGGGTGAGCTATGTGGGTGGGGCTCTGGGTTTGCACCCCCCTGCAAAAAATCCTGCGGGCTCCCTTGGGTATGACCCTGACCTTGAGTAGCATCTTACCCTCACCAATAATGATACCACAGTATAAAGACAAAATTATCAATTTCAACAATTGGCTAAAGTATTGGTGTCACTCAAAGGGGATCCAGTGTCTGTCAGCCTGGGATGACATGCTTGACAAGCCACGTTGCTTCGCTAGGGATGGCTTGCACCTGTCACCCCTGGGTTTTTGAATACTGGCCAAGGCTCTTGCCACCACCATAGTGCCTTTTTTAGGCAAGCCTCAAAAGACAAACCCACCTCCTTAGACAACACAAGGAAAAAGAAACTAAGGGTAATGCTGCTCAACGGCAGATGTCTAAACCTCAAGATGCATGCACTCGAGGCTCTCCTCAGTATGGAGAATATCGATATCTGTGCAGTAACAGAAACCTGGTTCAAGGCTCCCGAGAGCACCCCAGCACTACCAGGCTATACCTCATACCATGCTTTTCAGCCCCAAAACTCGGACCGAACTTCAAGAGGAGGGGGAGTATCCATATTCATCAAAGATACCCATACCTCCAGGCTAGTGGCACTGCATGAAGCATCTGAGACCATCCATGTGCAACTAACAGTGGGCAAAACTGCCTTCCAGTTTGTAACCTGCTACAGACCACCCTCCCAAACTCAGGAACCCCACTCGGCTTTCCTGAAGACACTGGAGAATATGAAGGTCTCTCCAAACACCATTATATTGGGTGACTTTAACTACCCAAACATAGACTGGGAGCACTACTCAAGCCCCAACACCCTAGCCCAATGGTTCCTAGAATTTATAAACTCAAATGCTATGGAACAACTGGTCACCACTCCCACAAGAGGGGAAAACATATTGGACCTGATCATCACCAACATGGGGACTCTATGTTTCATACCAGAGGTATACCCCTCATTGGTAAGATCTGACCATAAATTACTCACTATGGACATCCATATCCAATCCCCACCCCCAGAAAAGGAAACCACGGTCAAAAACTTTTCAAAAGCAAACTTCCCACTTCTCAAAACTGAGGTGGAATCCTTCAAAGCCCCAGGGCCAGTGGAAAATACTGCCCAAACCGCAAAATCCTTTACAAACGCATTCTATGGATACCTACAGGAATGCATGGATCGTGCTATTCCAGATAAAACCAAGACACACTCCTCCAAAGGCAGGAGACCTGTCTGGTGGACCCCAGCCATAAATAAGCTGTACAACAGAAGGAGGAAGCTGCTATATGATAGAGCAAAATCCCTGAAAGGGAAGGCAACTCTGATCAGTACTAGCAAGAAACTATGATCCCTCATAAAATCATCTAAGGCTAGCTTCGAAAGAAAAATTGCACAAGACGCTAAAGATAATCACAAGGCTTTCTTTAGTTATGTCAGAAACCTGGGTGGAAACCCCCAGATATGCTCTGAGTTAGTGCAAAATGACAAAAAATACACTGAACCCACAGACATTGCCAACATCCTGGCAGACAGGTTCAGTGCAAACTCCCCATATGAGCAAATGACTATCCCAACAGAGTGTAGCCTCCCTGGCATCACAGATGCACAGGTGAGAGCTGCCCTCTCCAAAGCAAAAAACACAGCATCAATGAGACAGGACGGTGTCCAGGGCTGCATTTTACTGAACTCCAAGAAGAACTGAACCCTCACTTAAAATCACTGTTCAGTCTCAGCCTTACAACAGGATATGTACCCAAAGAATGGCTTACAGCAACAGTGGTCCCACTCCATAAAGGTGGTGCCACAATGGACCCCGGAAACTATCGCCCTATAAGCCTAACTAGCCTGGTCTGCAATGCTATGGAGCATATCATCATGGAACACATAAACAAAGACATTGGGAACCTCCAAACACTGGATCCTACCCAATTCAGCCTTGTTAAGGGCAGATCTTGCCTCTTGAACCTGGTCAATTTCTTTGAAACAGTCACCAAGGCCATAGACGAAGGGAAGGTAGTCCACACAGCCTACCTTGACCTTGCAAAAGCCTTCGACACAATACCCCACTCGGGCATCATAAATAAGCTCACCAGCTTAAATATCAACCCCTATGTCACAAGATGGGTTGCAAACTGGCTTAGGGATAGAACCCACATGGTCAGAATTGCAGGTGCCATGTCAGACTCTAAACCAGTTACAAGTGGCATCCCACAAGGCTCAGTCCTGGGACCTCTCTTGTTCGGTATATATTTCTCTGAGGTACAAGCTAACACAGGAGGACTATGGCTGATAAAGTTTGCAGATGACTACAAACTGGGGGCCATAATCGACTCACCGGCTGACACAAGCATCCTCCAAAAAGGTCTCACAGAGACGGATAACTGGTGCCAGAGCCATGGCCTAAAGCTAAATGCCAAAAAGTGCATAGTCATCCCCTTTGGGAAAAACAAAGTGCCCACAAATTACCACATAGGTGGTAATCCATTAAGTACGGAAGAAGTAATTAGGGATTTGGGGACCCAAGTAGATTGCAATCCCTCCTTTGACAATCAGATTGCCAAAGTGGTTAGAAAGACATTCTATATAGCCCACCTTATCATGAAAGGGTTCACATCTAGATCACGAGAGGTCATTGTGCCCCTCTACTCATCACGCATCAGGCCCATAATTGAATACAATGCCCCATTTGGGATGTACCTTACCCGACACCTGCTACAACTAGAAAGACCCCAAAAGTACCTCACCAAGAGGATCAAGGGACTCAAACAGATGCCCTACGCAGTTAGGCTAAAGAAGCTCCAGCTCTACTCAGTTGCTTACCGCCTACTCAGAGGCGATCTGTGCCTGACATATAAAGCCATGTCCAACCCAGAATTAATGGACATGCTCCACCTCAAGAAATCCAAATCCATCAGAACTACATGCTCCAGTGACTTAAACCTCAGCACAGAAATAAATAGAACATGCTGGAGGGACAGATTCATATCCCACAGGCTCCCCTCACTCTGGAACAAAATCCCAATCCATGTCAGACAGAGCCCCTCAATGACCCTCTTCAAGAAGAATCTTGATGTTTGGATGGGAGATTGTAAATTTACCCCTGGGATCTCTTCTGTGTCACTGCTAGACAGAGGCACGATAAACTAACCTTAAATGGGCTATCTTCTGTGACCTACTATACAGAGGCACAGTCAACTAATCTAAGAAGGGTGGCGAAAGCCAAACACACTCTGGCTAGGCTTGTAAATGCCCTAGGGCAGATAGCCTAGTATCAACCTATGAACCTATGAACCTTCATAGCAGAATTTTAAGACATGTTTACAGCTGGTAGTTATTTTGACTGAATATAAGCCTAAAATTACAAAGAATATTAGGTTTATATCTTAATTTAGTGTGAATACAGCTACAAAATTTAATAACATGGTTTAAGCTGTGAGAAGCTAGTATTTTGTATAAGGCAAAGGTATTTTATTGGCCTGTGAGTAGTGGAGGTTGTTATGCAAATATGTGATATTAAAAAGGCGTAGTTTTACAAGAGAGTTACAAAAAACAAGATTCTTGACTTTGACGTATTTATACACCATTTATTTTTGTGCAGGTTAATTTATTAAAGTTTTGCTGTATTGTTAGTGTGAATTGAATGAAGTATTTGTCTGTGTCTAACATGAGAATGTCATCTGTGTGATGCCCCTACACTGGCCTAGTAACCAAGGAGCCTCAATTCTCACCACTGGCAACTGTGAGGGATGTGCACAATGAGAGGATGACATGTACACACACAGTGAGCACACAGAGATTACAGTTAGTCTGTGGCTGGTTTCTCCCTCTTTCTTCAGAATCCCAATAAGATTCCCCACTGGCACAGCTATATGGTTAAGATCTCAGCTGAGTGGCCAAGCCAAGACCTCCAGTACACTCTCTGTCCAACCAGTGCTTTGTCTCCCTGCCTAAGTAGCTGACACACACACACTCTTTGAGATTTGATTTATATGCAAATGTACACACACACGCACACACACACACACACACACACACACACACACACACACACACACACACACACACACACACACACACACACACTCACACACACCTGGGGAAGGCTGGCACAGGTTTACTAGCTATGCCCTCTTCTGCCCAGACTATAAGGTAGTTTCCACTCCCACAACCCCTAGTTTTCAACTACTATAAGGCCCTTACAAAGGGTGTCCAATCCTAGTGTGTAATGTTACTATTATCCAAATAGCAGTCTGACCAAGACTTGCAAGGCTATTTAGGAGTGGCATGTACAGTGTCACAAAATACATATGCAGGTACTCTAAGAGCTTAAATATGTCTCACAAATATAAGTTTAAATATATTTAATAATAAATAATAAAAGAACAAGAAAATACTCAGTAACTCAACACAGTGACTTTAGAGTTCAGAATCACAGGAAGTACTTAAAACAACATTGCAGAACAGTCTCAAATAAACACAGAAAACATCTAAACTAATTTTTATTATATTATTAACTATACCTAAAAATATACTATGCCCTAAATCTTACTTACAGCCAGGCAAGTGCAGATGGTGATGAGTGGATGTTTCCGGGTTAATGACAAAATACAAAATGCACAGTCTCTCTCTCTCTGAGAGAGTTCTTAAATTAATATCAAATATTACTGCTGGTTAGCTTGGATGACATCACTTTTGTCACCTGACTTCAGTTCCCAGGCTAAAACAGAAACTAACAGAATTTAACATCTCTGTATTAAAAATACATGTCGCTCAGATGTTTGCTCAGAACTTGAAGTCTGAAAACAATAAAACATGTTTTCATTTTAATGCAGTAATTACTTCTCTCCAAGACAATACAAAAACTTCTAGCTCTAGACATTGTGTCTGCTACACTGAAACTGAGATAACTTCTCTTGTTTATGGCCCAGCTATAAAGTAACTTAAACTCAACTATTCCTAAGTTTTGCAAGTTAACCATTTTATGTTCTAGTTTCTACTGTTAAAACATATATTTGCACAGGTATACAGTTTATATGCATTTCTGTTCTAAGTCAGCAGTACATAACATACAGTTTTGTATAAATCATATCAATATTTACACATGGCATAGAATTATTTACAAAATTCCAGATAGCTGGGCTGGCAGTGTTACAATCTGCATAAAGCACAGGCTAAGGAAAAGGAAATTGTATGTTAGATGATTTAGAAAAAGTAAGAAAAAGTAAAGTCCTAGACCAGAACTTTGAGAACCTCCACAGGTTAAACATAGGCTAATGTACCATAGTCTGAGATGTCAATTTTAGCAAGCACCTGGAAGGTTCTATCGGTTAGGTATTTTTTTTACCCACAGAATAGTGCTTCCATTGTAGTTAAGTCTGACCAGTTAATGTGAGAGTAAGTCATGTGAGGCCCCATTTCTACCTTTGCTGCTGCAGTTATTCTGTTGCAATTCATTTTGTTGTAGATAGTCTAATGTATTTGCATTTGCAGCCCTTCATTTACATCTATTTTTGTTCTCATTTCTGAATCATTATACTGTCATTTTATTTATTGATTTATTTTTCTTCTGTTAACCAGAGAGGTGAGCTGGTCTACTGAACCATTTTAGTCAGACCCATAAAGTAACAAGTAAAACACCACACGCAACATGGAATATTCTACAGAGACACTAACAGAAGACATGTATATATACACACTTACGGTGAACAGATGTATAGAAAAAGGTGAGGACACTTGTTTTAAGACATATGACTTAGAAATTGTTCACATGTCAGCTTATGCAGCACTGCAAAACCAAGATGAAGGACCCTTGGCAAATTTTAAGGAGAATACATGCTAGAATGCAGTCTGAGAATGTTTATTTCATATTTCAAAGGCAAGTGCCCATGACCTCATTTTGTTTCCTTTCACCTCAGTGGTGGGCAATAATCCAGTTTTAGGGTTTTTAATAGGAGGGCATCAAGAAATAGTATGGCATTGCTAGTCGTTAGCAACCATCTGCATAATCGGGTCTATACTGAATCAGTGAACGCTGATTCATCAACCCTAGTTCACCGAGTGCTGAAAATCCCAAACACCCGGAACAGCGAATTTCTTGTCAGGGAAAGAAATCGCTGGGTCGGTTTCGGGAGTTTGCTGTTTCCTCCACTATGGTGCAATCTCAGAGTTGGTATATTTAAGTAGGGAGGTGTGGGGGGGGGGAAGCCCCCCACATTAAATACTGTTTTAAGTTTTTATTTTATTTTATTTTTTTTTGTGGAACAGCGATTGTTTTCCTTGGGAAAAAAATTGCTATCCTGAGTGCTCAACATTTTCAGCGTTAGCTGAACTAGGGTTGATGAATAAGCATTCGCTTTTTTAAGCATTTGCTTATTTAAGCTAGACCCACATAATCCACCCCCTGCATTTCTGCTTGTTTCTTTATAGTGCTAGCTGGTTCTATGGCTTCCTACATAGCTGTACGCTCTTGCTTTCAGCATAAAAGTATGCTATATACATCACAAGTTGACAATAAATACTAAACAATATCTCTTATCTGCAAGGGTTTAGTATTAGCTATTGTTTATTGTTACAACATATCAAACACTTAATGGTAAAAAACTGTAACTGCATATTGGTACAGCTTTAACAAATGTACCTTTATAAGTCACTGCCATTTCCTGAGGACATTATGATAAATTTGCTAATTATTTTCTTGGAACTAACAAAGTTAGCAAATGAGCAGAAACACCAAGAATATAGTTTCAAGCTGAGGGTAGGATGACTTCACATAAGAAAACTGATAGATAACCAAGTTTTATGATACATTATATATCATATCAGGGCTTTGTATAACAAAGGACTACAAGATCTTTAAAAAGTTAGGGTAAACTAGCTTTTTTAACAGTTCAGATAATAACATGACATTAGTATGTCAGAATGAAAAAAGAAGGGAAAAAAAGAAACAACTGGACTTGAAAAATTATATGAACCAGTACTGACGCAAATTATTTTGATGAAAGTTTTAATTTTTTTTTAATTTATTTGCTGACTGGGTAAATTAACTTGGCCTTTTTAGACCTTTAAGTTATTTCTTAGGTTACAAAGGCAATAATTTTCTCATTATCTTCTGTCTCTTCACTTTCTACTAAAACAAAAAAAAAAAACTGTTTCCTGCCTTTCCTGTAACTAGTCTAGTCCAGATACAGATTTGCTGTATCCTGGACTGTTTGTAAGCGTCTGAGATCTGCTAGTTTTCTCCTCTCTTGCACTTTTACTAGCTTATTAGCCTAGCACTTTACCAGACTTCTTGTAGCAATTATTGTAGCACACAAAAGTTCTATCTGTACTAAACATTCTACAAGGAAACAGCTCCAATACTTATTATTAATGCCCACCCCTCCAGGCATGTCTAAAGGTCAGATCCCTCTGCTTTTCTTATTAACCAGGTGAACATGGGCATCCTGAGGCAATGTAGCAACTGCCTCCATGTACACTGATAACCCTCTCCTCTTACCTCCCAACACTCAGACTTGTGAGAGATGCACTTATATATCCAAATTGGAAGCCACACACTCTCCAGCCAAGACCGGAATAGCTGTTCAAGAGGAGAAGGTCAACACTTGCACCACACCACATGGAACACATAGCCCTCCAGAACACACACCAGCACTGCCTTCACATAAAAACACAAACCACACACCCACCTTCATGGAGGCTCTCAATAAAAATCTACCCAAACAGCAGAGACCTCCAAGGCAGAAACACACTTGACCACCACAACACAACACTAATCATGAGACACATAACCCTCCTAAACAGTGTGCCACTAAACCAAAGCCCCTAAGGCAAAACAGCATGTTCAACGACACTAGTCATAGATGACTCGATAGTGAGGCACACTGATGTCCCACTCACTAGGTTAAATAAGGAGAAAGTAACAGTCAGCTGCCTGTCAGGTGCCACGATCCTCCACATAACGCACACACTCAGGTCCCTCAACAAGAGCTACAAATATGACTCTGTCATTGTACATGTGGGTGTGAATGACCTGAGATGTACCTCCCTGGACTACATGAAAAGAGACATGGAGGAGCTCTCGGATTATGTAGCCCAGGCGGGTATGGGTCTATGTCACATTATCGAAATTCCAAAATATTGAACACCATAAGCTCGACCTTGGAATCTCAAAATGTGATATACTCAAACGCTCAGAACAGTGAATTTTTTCCAAGGGAAACAATTTGCTGTTCCAAGAAAACACACACACAGCACAAGTGCACCAAAATACATAATCCACACATACACACTTCACAAAACCCTACATTAAACCATACATACACTACTAGCGATCCACTTATCTTAACCCAACCCTAACCTTAAGGTCCCTAACTAACGCACACTCACCTTACCCACTCCTTAACCCTAAAGTCCCTAACTATCGTACACTCACCTTACCCGCTCCCTAACCCTAAGGTCCCTAACTATCGCACACTCACATTACCTGCTCCCTAACCCTAAGGTCCCTAATTATTGCACACTCACCCTACCCGCTCCCTATTCCTAAGGTCCCAAACTATCACATACTCACTTTACCTCAGTCCATTCGCACATTTACCTTAACCTGGTCCATCACCTTCGCACCACAGTCGAGGAAATAGTGAAGCCGCAGAAATGGCCCACCGGATACTTTCCCTAGGAAAATATTCGGTGTTCTGCAGCTTTGCTATTTCAAGCGTTCACTGAATAGGGGTCAATATTAGAACATTCGATGTTTTAACACTTTGATGTTTTAATATAGACCCGGCGGGTATGACCCTAGCCCGGAGCAGCCTCCTACCATCACCCAGAATGATACCACAGTACAAGCAGAAAATGATTGATTTCAACAATTGGCTAAGTTTCTCATGTCATTCTAAGGGGATCCAGAATCTGTCTGCCTGGGATGACATGATTGACAGACCTCAATGCTTTGCTAGAGATGGCCTGCATCTGTCACCCCTGGGCTTCTGGATACTGGCCAAGGCTCTTGCCACCCCTATAGTGCCTTTTTTAGACGGTGTTCCAAAGACCAAATTACCACAGTAACAGCTACAAACAAATGCAGTCTGAGGGTCATGCTGCTCAATGCTAGAAGTCTAACTGCACTCACTCGAAGCACTCCTTAAAATGGAGAACATCGACATTTGTGCTGCAATAGAGACCTGGTTCAAGGCAGCAGAAAGAACACCTGCACTACGAGGCTATAACTCATTCCACACCTTTTGGCCCCAGAACCTAGACTGAAGCTCCAAAGGCAGTGGTGTCTCCATATTCATAAAGGATGCGCACACCTCCAGACTGGTAGCCCAACATAATGCATCAGAGATATTTCAGGTGCAGCTAACATTGGGTAAGACAGCGATTCAAGTTGTAGCCTGCTATAGGTCCCCAACCAGGTCCCAAGACTCACACTCCACATTCCTACGCACCCTGAAGAATATCAGGGTCCAACCTAACACTCTCATGCTGGGCAACTTCAACTGCCTCTCCATTAACTGGAAAAGCTACTCATGTACTAATACACTTGCCCGGTGTTTCCTGGAATTCATTAATTCCAATGCCCTGGACAAGCTCATACTTAACCCCACTGGAGATAGCAACATCATTAACCTGGTCATTACTAACATGGGCGACCATTGCTCTATAACAATAGTCATCTCCTCCCTGGTTAGATCCGATCACAAACTAATCACCTTCAAAATCCACATCTTCCCCCCACAAAGGTGACCACTATGAAAAACTTCTCCAAAGCTAACTCTGGGCTCCTAAAAACAGAGGTGGCTAACTTCACAGCACCCATGCAATTGGAGAACAGCTGCATGACCGCCGAGTCATACATTAATGCACTGTACGAACACATACACAAATGCATGGATCTCGCCGTACCCAATAGAACCAAGGCGCTTTCCTCTAAAAAAAAAGGAAGCCAATCTGGTGGTCCCCTGCCATAAACAAACTCTACAACAGAAGGAGGAAACTGCTGCGGAATAAGGTGAAGTCCCAAGACTGGAAAAACGTCCTTATCAGCCTCAGCAAAAAGTTGAGATCCCTCATCAAATCCTCTAAATCTAGCTATGAAAACAGAATAGCAGAAGATAGTAAAGACAACCACAAGGCCTTCTATAGTTATGTAAAGAATCTCCACGGCAATACCCAGATTTCTTTGGAGCTATTGCACAATGGCACCTCCTATACCGAGCCAACAGATATTGCCAATATACTGGCCGACAGATTCAATGCCAACTTTACCCCTCTCACCCCCTCCAAATGACCAATTACAATACCAGTAGATTGCCAGGCAACCAGTATTACTGCTGCATAGGTTAAAACAGCACTGTCCAAGGCCAAGAATGCAGCTTCTATGGGACCTGACAATATCCCTGGCTGTTTTCTACATGAACTACAGAGTGAGCTGACACCTCACCTGTATGCCCTGTTCAATCATAGCCTTAACTCAGGCTTTGTCCCTACTGAATGGTGCAGTGCTACAGTCATCCCTCTCCACAAAGGAGAAGCGACTACAGACCCTGGAAACTATTGCCCCATTAGCCTGACGAGTCTGATATGCAAAGCTATGGAGTGCATCAACATAGACCTAATAAACAAGGATATAGGGAATCTCCAAACTCTGGATCCCACACAGCTTGGTTTTGTAAAGGGTAGATCATGCCTGCTCAACCTGGTAGACTTCTTTGAGTCAGTCACCAGAGCTGTGGATGAAGGCAAGGTGGTTCATACAGCCTACCTTGATCTGGCCAAGGCCTTTGATACCATTCCCCAATCAGGAATCATAGAAAAACTAACTAAGCTAGGCATCAACCCCTATATCACTAGGTGGGTTGCAAACTGGCTCACAGATAGAACCCACAGTGTGAAAGTAGCTGACTCCAAGTCAGACTGCCGACCAGTCATGAGTTGAGTTCCACAGGGTTCGGTCCTGAGTCCTCTTCTGTTTGGTATCTACTTCTCTGAAGTTCAGTCCAACACGAAGGGACTCTGGCTGACAAAGTTCGCAGATGACTGTAAGTTGGGAGCCATAATTAACTCCCCAAGTGATGTTGACATCCTACAGAAAGGCCTCACTGAGACCAACGACTGGTGTCAGAACCATGGCCTTAAGCTCAATGCCAAAAATGTATCATCATCCCCGTTGGGAAAAATCCAGTTCCCATGAATTACCACATCAATGGTAGTCCACTGAACACAGAAGGCATTATAAGAGATCTGGGAACACAGGTTGACAGCAACCTCTCTTTTGACCACCACATTGCCACTGTGGTCAGAAAATCCTTCTATGTGACACATCTCATTACTAAAGGTTTTGCATCCAGGAAGGCCAATCATTGAGTACAATGCCCCATTTGGCATGTACCTCACTAGACATCTGCAACAACTGGAGAGGCCACAAAAATACCTCACAAAGAGGATCATGGGCCTTAATCACTTGTCCTATATGGACAGACTCAAAAAACTCCAATTATTCTCTGTCTCATATTGCCTACTTAGAGGCGATCTCTGCTTGACTTACAAAGACATGTCTAACCCAGCTCTGTTAGAAATGCTACATCTAAAGAAATCCCAATCCCTCCGCACTACATGCTCCAGAGACCTCAACCTCATTACCACAATCAACAGAACAAGCTGGAGAGACAGGTTCTTAACCCAGAGACTGCCCATGCTGTGGAATAGTCTTCCCATACATGTCAAGCGGAGCACCTGATTGGCCCTCTTCAAGGGAAATCTTGATGAGTGGATGAGAAATAGAAAATTCACCCCAGGGATCACTCCAGTGGCTCTACTCTACAGAGGCACTGGGAACTAAGATTGGGTGGGATGATGCCAGGGTAATCCTATGGGCTAGACTTGTAAAGGCTCCAGGGCCATTAGCCTAGTACACACCTATGTACCTATGCAGAAAGAAGCTGGAGTACCTAGAGAGAATCCAAAGAGACACAGTCAGAACATGTGCAATCCATATAGGCAGCAGCTGGATACCAGGCCTGAGGTTCAGCCGTTGGATATCGAAGGCAGAGATTATACCACTGAGCCTTCATGCAGGTCATCGTTTTTTTCCCACTAGTCTTTTCCACATCTTTGGATAATGTTGCCCAAAAATAATCTGCAAAATGTATTGCTTATGCACAGATTTCCAGCAATATTAGTTAAACTGATATAAGAAATGTGCAGGTTTGCAAGAATTCCTTTATGATGAGTGATAGGGAGGACTACAAAGCACAGATAAAATGTCAAACAAGGATGCTTACTGAGAGCAGTCTTTTTTAGTTTATCCATTATTCATATCATATGCATTTTAAACTAATAGACCCAATACTGGTAAGTGAATTAGGTCTACAGGTAGCGTGTTCAACCACTGTTGCAGATATGAGTGATACTTTTTTGTTAAACAGAGATAACAAAACGATGAAGAAAGCAGTAGACATTAAAAAACAGGAAGGCAAAGAATATGTTTCATGAATTAAGGAAGAAAAGTTAGGAAGCCATCTCTCCAGTGAATCTTATGTATTTGTTGTTGCAGATTTAGGTCCCTAATCAATGGTTTTGTGTGGAAATAGGAATTCAAGTAGGACTTGATTATTTGTGGCTAGAAACGTGAGACACAGGTCACCTCAGAGCAGCTGGTAGGCTTCGAACTTTAAGGAGAGCTGTATTAATCTATCAGGATAGTTCAAGGATTTAAGGCCTTTCATTTGTGTGTGTGTGTGTGTGTGTGTGTGTGTGTGTGTGTGTGTGTGTGTGTGTGTGTGCGTGTGCGTGTGCGTGTGTGTGTGTGTGTGTGTGTGGGGAGGGAGCTAAAAATCACTGTGGCCTTTCCAGATGAAGTGTTATGTTTGGATTTGTTTGCAACAAAGAGGGCACTGTATTTGATGAAGGGTCTTATAAGGGAAGAGTACAGTGGTGAAATAACATCTTAGATATTAACAATATTCATCTAAAAATTAACTAGGCTAGGTAGATGGATTTTCTGACTTTGCTGGAAATATGATGATTGAATGAGACAGTTATCCACATAAGTACCCAGGTCTCTTAAGATCGTATCTCTCTGAAGAAAAGCACTTACAACATATGAGGTGGGAACAGCTGTTTTGCTGCTTTTTTCAGTTTAAGAAACAGCTTTGTGCATATTTCAGCCTTTGCTAGAGTAGTGTATTGTCAGTGGATGAGCAGATAACAATGTTCAGCTTACAGTCATCAGCGAAATCAGTCAGCTACACTTCTGGAATATTAGCTTGGATTTCTGCAAATAAATAAATAGGAGATGGCCCAGCACTGATCTCTGTGGTACCTCATAAATTACAATTTTACATTGAGAGAGAGAACCAGCAACTTTCACAACTTGGGATCTGTTGGATAACCAGTCTGCAGTCCATCAGACAAAGTAGGGCTTTACATTAAACTTGTCCAGTTGTTCAGTAATACCAGCACTGGGGACAGTGTTAAAAAACTTATCTAGTTTAAGATAACCAGCATGCACACTGTTCATAACCTCTGTTACCTCTTCAAAGAAGTTTACTAGGTTCATGAGACAGGACCTAGCCTTTATAAAACCAAACTATGTGGGGTCTAGACCAGTTAAATTTCATATGCCTGCATAAATGAATTCTGCTATATGTTCCGTGGCTTAACACATAAGGCGAGAGAGGCTGATGGGCCTATAATTACCTGGGTCTGTAAGGGACCAAACTTGTATAATATACTCATGGTTTCTGTTTTCTATGCATAAAGCACAGCCCCTGTGGATAAGCTGAGGATGAACAGTTTATGTAGAGGCTCAAACATTGCATAGCTAGCATTAATGAGAATACAGCCTGGTGTGTTATCTGGTCCAACAGAAGTAAGTATTATTTTTAGCCTTTTCCAAGGATTCTAAGATTTGTTCCAAAGTGATTTCAGGGGAAATTAAATTTTCAGGGATAGTAGGAGTAACAATGTGAGTAGGTGGGGTAAAGTTAGCATTATACTTGTCTGTTTAAGTGTTGGCTATATCCCTGGGATCAGAATATGTGATATTATTATGCGTGAGCTCATTGCAAAACTAAAGTGTTGGACATTATTCCTCACTTTCCTGACATAACTGAAGAAATATTTGTAGTTTCTTTTGGTATCTGTAGTGACCTTAAGTTCATACACTGCTTTACATTTTCTAATAGTGCTCTAAAGTTCCTTCTGGCATGTTTCATTGTGGTCCTGAGGCAAGGGGATGGAATTTTTTTTACAACTTTTAATTATGTTCTTTCTTTTATTACACCGTTTAATATGGAACTTTCATCAGAGAGGTTTATGGACATGGACTTTTCTATCCACATGCTTAGGTGCTAGTAACAACTGGAGGTGAATGTGACAGCCCTCTCAGTATGGTCCATTTGAGGGAGATTGGGAATTTTAAATAGCTCTTCTACAAGATGAAGTTAGTTTGCCCAGGCAAAGTTACTAAAGGAAGTCTCATTGGGTGGTGGAGTACCACTTGGTCTGACAAAAGACTACTGATTTATGGTAAAATCTAACCAGGAATGAAGAATGCGAGGAGGGGTTCAGGCAGGGGGCTCAATTGATAAGGACCAGGTCGAGGATATCAAAGCCTCAAGTGGGCAGCTTTATAATTTGCACCATTGCATTGGTATTAACAAATTCTAGGAAATGCTAAGCATATCCATTTTTAGAAATGTGTACCAGTCAATGCTTGGATAATTAAAGTCCCCGTAACAAGAAGGTTTCTGGCTTGCTGTTTATCTCCTCAAAGGTATTAAGGTCATTTTTATAATCTTTGTAAGACATTGATGGGGATCTGTGGTTCCAAATAAATTAGCAGTTGGATTTGTTAAGGGTGATTTGGATCTTCAGGAGATAAAAGTTATGGCTGTGGGTAATTTGATATGAGGTAATAGTTTTACTAACAAATACAGATACTCCACCACTGTTACCCATGGCCTGATGGCATGATAAGTGCCAAACCATCGTATAGAAAGAACACTGTCATTGCAGTGAAACTATGTTTCAGTCACTACACTGATGCGTGTTCTACTTGCAGGAGCACCTCAAGTTCTGACATCTTCCTATTTAGACTCCTAACACTTAGTAGTGCCACCATAACGCAGTCTGAATCTGAGTTATTTGAGTTTGAGTTTGATGTGTAGGAATGTTCAGCAGTAAGGAAGGCCCTGCTTAAAAAACACTACCGGGTTAGCAAGGGCTTTAGCCAACATGGGAAAGCCTTGGTATGAGAGGTATAACCTATCCCTGGTGAAACTGGACATCTTTGTTACCATCTCCTTCTATGCTGACATATGCTGGATCCCCTTACAATGACACCAACGACTTATTAAATTGTTAAAGCCAATTATCTTGTCTTGGTGTTTCGGCATCTTTCTTGGTGAAGTTAAGATGCTACTCGACATGGTCAAAGGTGGCTCATTGATCTGGTGCTCCTCAGTGCTAGGGTGAGCAAAATAAAATAAGTAAGTAAATAAATAAAGAAATAAAAATAAAAAAAGGTCCATTTACCAATTGGGCACTCTGTTCTTCTCTCCTAAGGAGAAGCACCTGGCCTTACCTATCCATGCCAGAAAAACTCATTTTTTTTCTAAGGAGGAGCTCAAGGTCCTTAACCTCTTCACAAAATAAATGAATGAATAAATAAATAAATACTTTTTTTTCTCTAATCTGGCAAGCTCAATGTTTCCTGAGGAGGCCAGGTCTTAACCCCCTTCTGATATACTACCTGCCCTCCATTTACATGAGGAGCTTCAAAAAAAAAATAGATCTGCCTATTGTGCCCCCTGACACCTTGTGTTTCTCAGTAGAACCTGACTTCTTTCTAGGGTGGGGTTGGCATAATGGTTAAGGTCTCTCTCTCTCACAGATATAAGGTACATGGTTCAAGTTTGACCAGTGGCGGCTTGTGGCATCGGACTGCAGGACTGCAGCACCCCCAGCTGTGTAAAGAAAAAGAAAAGCAAAACACTTAAACAAAAATATTTTTTTAATTATAAAAATTGACTAAATAATAAAAAAAAAGAGTCCGACTGACTCGCAAAGTCCTGGAACTCGAACTGCGTATGCGCGTTACTCGGCGAGTTCTGTGTTTAATTTTTTTTTTTTCTCATCTGGTTGCTGCCTGGACTGTTTCTGACTGCTGTAAAGGCAGTCGGGAGTACAGGGAATTCTGCATCAGTGTGTGATGCCCAGAAGTCTGTGCAGTAACTGCACAGTAAAGTGGAAGAGAGGCGGGCTGCCACGTACGCAGGCACGTACGTGACGTGGATGGGCTGAATGGCTGCTGATTGGTTCTCGCTCTCTTCCCGGGCTTTATGTGCTGGGGAAAGAGAGAGAAGCAAACAGTTGCAGCCAGTTAAGTAAGTTAATTAACTCATTAGCGGTTGTGGATTTTATTAATTGAAGACTGACATCCTAACTTCGTTCGCCGGACGTGATTGACTGCCACAGCTGAAGAAGTTCAAGTGACTACACTACATTACATTCTTTTGTTGGTGGTATGTGTAATGTAATGCAATATTTACAAGTAAATATGTGACATTATCATTAAATGATATGCTAATAATAGCAAGGGGCTAAATTACTATATATTTTGATAATACTGTACATAGCTGCTGTAGTCTATGATGGTTGCAGTTAAGTTGTGGAGTGAAGTTTATAAAGGAATTATAGTTGTGAGGGATTCTAATACAAGTAATATGAGTCTAGGTACGGGGAAGTGGTAAAAAGTAGGGCTGCTGTTCATGAGGGCATTGGGACACCATCTTAACAACTACCAGTGTATGCTGGAAATGAAATGTAGTAATGAGCTGAGGGTCTGAGCAGCATGCAAAGATGAAAAGCTATCTGAGCTGAATGCAGTCAGAAAAAAAACACCACAAAGTGTATTTTATTAGAGGAGGAAGGTAGTGGTACACAATACAGAGATGAATGATGATAGAAGAAACTACATATATGAACCATGCAATTATGTCTGCTGCGTATAGAGGCATGACAGCTTGTAGCAGTTTTACCTTTTCAACATTTCACCTTTCCTGGTACACAGAAACTTGATCCTTCTTGGTCAAGTGTACAGTAGTTTTGGAACTCCAAAGGGCATATTACAGTTACTGTAATCTCTTTGCAAATGGTACGAAGGTGTTTAAACCTTGTGAGTGAATTAAACATTTACTGATGAGGATGAATGACCTCGAGCCCTGTTGCTTAAAATGGTAACTCTGGATACATGCTTTCTGATAGGAGGTAAGAAAAGAAAAGAAAGGAAAAAAGACTTCCTTACATGACACTGATGCAGTATTGTTTTAATCTTTCAGACAGTGCACAGAGCTTTAACTGTGAATGTTAAAAAATAGAAAAGGTCCATATTTATATTATTTACTGGGAGGCAACCTACTATCATACATTTTATTACTAAAATTATCTGAGACACTGGTAATGCAGTGCATTATTAAAATCATAGAACATAGCTTTTAAAGAAACCTAAATCAGCACATAGTGCTAATTAGCAGGACAAATTTAAAGTTACATGTCTGAAGGATCCCTAGACGGTAGTGCCCCCCCCCTATTAAATTTTAGCTTTTTCCAGATTTCTTGTGCTGTAAAGTTGAGAGATACAGCTGAGTGTCTAGTAGATTTTACAAGGAGCTGAGAGCTGCAGGGAAGGGAAGTATAGTGCTGCTTATGCTGAGTCTGCTTTCATTGTTAATAGCACAGCAGGTGATGTACTTGCTTTTGATGCAGAAGGCTGTGGGTTCTACTCTCACAGTATGTAGATGCATTGCTGATACTGTACTGTGTTGTAAAGTGGGTGGATGCTGCGGTCCTTTTTGCTGAAGATACCTAGTAACTATGAATCTGTTATCAGTTTGCCATCCATCTCCTATTGCAATATTACTAGTTTATCTTTTTTTAATTTAACATAGGCAATTTATTCCTCAAGGGCAACAGGTAATTTATTTGTAGATGAAATATAATGTTGTTTGCTAGCAGCAATCTCTTCATTAGTTACAGATCTCTTTAATGTGGAATTAGTTAGATGACTTTGACTTCTCCAGAGATTGTGCATATTTACTGATACTGGTGGATTGTAGAAGTTTGAGTAGACTTTTATGATGGAAATGTTCTGAATTGGGCAGTTTTGTCATTATTGGTGCATGCATTTTGTTTCATTGTTTACTGGAAAAATGTTCAAAACAATAAATTAAAATGCCCTCTAACAACTGTACTGTACTATACAAGGAATATTATTTAATACAATCAGGAAGGTGTATCAAAGAACATGTATGTTTCATGTGCAAGGGGCCTAAGATTTGAAAACGGCCCAAAGTTGATCTTTATCTGCCACTGGCAAAATATATTTTCTTTGAATGTGGGTTTCAATGCTGTTTCAATGAATGTGAGTTTCAACGGCAGAGAAGTTTTAATACTAAGTATTTTTATTGTGAAACTGCATTGCTTTGTTTAGCAGATTGTATATTAGTGTTTGTGCTGTAAAATGCAAAATAAAACTTTCAAATGAAATCCAAATTATCACAGAAGTAAAGCAGTATGCACATTACAGTGTTTATGGTAAATGGGGCAAAATATCCAAGTAATGGGACATTGGAATGGCTGCAGGGGGGAGTCTCCATTGTACCACGATTTTGTGAGGGGGAAGGGCGGCAAACTCAAAGACAGCCCCGGCTGAACAATACCTCTCAACTGTCCAGATTTTTGCAGAATGAATACATTTTTGCTTCTTATTTTTGGTTTGTTCCTCAAAATTTGTGGTTTTCTGGCAAATAATTTAGGAATGATGTCACTAAATAATGACAGACAACCTTCATAACCTTCAGAAAAATATATGCTAAAGCAAGACCTGTTATTCTATCAGCTAAGTTCATACAAGAGGAATTTTTAGTACTGTTTGTATGTTCCCCTAATATATTTGGAATTGTCCAGATTTCCTGCATTAAGAGGTTGAGAGGTACATGCAAATAAATTGCTTTATAGAATTAGGAATATCCAGACCTCTCAACTGTCCCCAATTTTGGCTCAAAATGTTGCTCTCCCCTAATAATCCCTCCGCAAAATGGCAATTTTGGAAGAAAACGTGGAGGGTTTACAATTATAAATAACTGTAATGATTAGAGTTATAGCGATTACTTTTATTTTAGAAATGCATGTAGATTCTTTTATTTTGTCAGCTGCTCAAGTTGCCAGTGCTAGTATTAAAAATGGTCCCTTCTTTGACAGGTTCCCAGCTGTAATGTGTGACAATATTATATTTTTGCATCACATTTCTGGTCTGTTTTTCATAAAATTGTGTTTTTCTGGCAGATTAGTGGCAAATCATTAAAGACTGAAGTTAGAAAATAATGACAGACATTTGAGTTTCAGATTTCATACCCTTCAGAAAATTCATATTAATGCAAGACCTACTACTATTCTATTATCTTTCTAAGTTTATAAGAGCAATATTTAAAATTTGTCCTTATTTTTGGGCCATTGTCCCACTTCTATATATGGTTTTGTCCAGATTTCTTGCTCTGAGGTTGAGAGGTATGAGGTTCAGAGGTATGACAAATGTGTCAGAGCCATAACCGTCAGCCAGAGACATTTCAAATTGTGACATGCTTGTTGCACTTGACTCCCCCATGTAGTGACTCTGCATGTGTCCAAGAAAGGCAAGGAGCAGTTATGCAGTGTAAGTGTGCAGAATATTCCCCCATCCAAGGTAGACACAAGTACGACAGTGACTTTTCATCTGTCCTTGATTTTGCAGAATGTTCTGGGTTTCTGTCATATTTTTATACTATTGATTTATCCTTATTATTTAGAAAATGAATGCTGTCGCAGTGCCCTCTTGCTCTGTGTTTAAGTAGTAGTCCTTCAATGACCATCAGATAAGCTTGTCTGAGACTGTAAGATGCAAGTAAGCTTTAATAAGCATACTGTTAAAAAATTACCAACATTGAAAGCCTTTTTGTTGTTGCCATGCAGAGAATATTTACATAACTAGATAACGTATAAGCCTTGGGTATTGAAATGCATATGACAAGTATTTGTAATAAAGGACAGGATTACAGTATTTTCAACAGCTCATTATATTTGTTGGAGACTTGCAGTCATCTTTGCAGGCTTTACCCATAAACTAAACAGAATGCTAATCTATCATGCGTGGTCTATAACCTGTGCAGTAATCCTTTCAGCAATTTATCTTGAGCTTGTTTCTTGTTTGCTTTTCATTTTTTACTTTGATCATGTTTTCCCCATGAAACAAGTAGATAGTTGTCAGGCAGCAGGTCTTTTTTGTATAAGAAACATTTTTTACAAGTGGGGGTATCACAGAGATTGCTACTTTCAGCATGTTACTTGGTAATATTATAAAGCTGAATATAAATTATAATTAGAACTGCATTGCAAGGAGAAGTGGTTTCATTTGAGTACTGCTTGTTTTTTTTTAATACTTGATTTTGACTGGCATTTCAGTAATGCATTTAAAAAGTAATTTATTTTTTCATGCCTCACAACCTTTGTGTTTCCATCTAGATATTAAGTAAGCTGTTATGTAGCCAATGCACTGAAATATGTTTTTCTTCTACACTTCATTTTGTGTTGATTGGACTCGTAATGACGGTTTGGCATCCAGGGCAGCGTATTTAATTAAAGTTCCAGTTGTTGTGGTTTTGAGCATAGCCCTGCCCCTTTCTGGTTGACCACACCCCTTCCCATTGGCCCCACCCATTCAGCTGTCTCCTGCAGCCCCTCTTTGATTTGAAGTCACCAGCCGCCACTGATTTTGACCGCTGGTTATTGTCCAGACCTCTCAACCAATCAGGGACAAATTTCAACAGAATCAGGGACAAGTCAAGAAAAAATCAGAGACAATCAGGGACACTTTTAAAATATTAGTGCTATTAACTTGAAACATTGACAGAATCAGAGCATATGAATTAATACACATTGTCTGAAGTAAAAGAAGTTTATAACTCTTAATTATTGTCATTATTCATTAAGTGTAATTCACCACCTTTCCTCCAAAAGTCACTAGCTTTAGGAGGGATTAAGAGGGACAGAGCTAAAATTTGAGTCAAAATCAGGGACAGTTGAGAGGTATGTTATTGGCTAAGCTTGTAATATTTTGCAGACTGATAGCTTTTTATTTTACCTATGGACCTATGGGCCACCACTCAATTATAATTATATTTGTCTGGTTTACAAAACTTTAGGGCCCTTATGACATGACTGATCCTGACATCAGACAAGCAGCCTACAGTCACCTTTTTCTTGTTCAGTTTGATGAGTGTGGAGTCTGCATGCCTATCTATAACTATAGTCATCTGTGAATGAAACATGTCTTTGTGTGGAAGCAGATTTACTATGCCTTGTGGCCTTAGGCCTGTTTTCCTGGTGACTCTTTGGGGATTTATAGCATGTTTACATGAAGAAGGTGTGGAACTTGCCTTGTGTATTACAGACTGGGGTCTTTCTGAATATGCTCTAGGTGGCTTAAGCAAATACTTCTTTACAGCCTCAGCATAAGTTATAGGTTTAGTGGTGTTTTGTGACTGATGTGATGTGGATGTATGATACTTACTGACAGTGGGCTGATTTGTGGAGATTGCCTCCATGTTTTTAAATGTATACATTTCCGACAGACTGCACTATTAGTTAGCAGAAACGGGGAATAGTCAGTAAGCGAAAGGCATCCACTGAAATGAATCCCAGCACTTTACTTACAGATGACTGATAGTACTTCAGCACTAATGATTATGCCCCATGTTAGTTAGCATCTGGGTCAGCTTCCCCCTTTGTCCCACCCCACTTACTGTACTCTGTAATAGGGGCTACTGACAAGGATGCTATTCATTTTATTTGGATACAAAATCAGTTTTGAGTCTCTGAGATATTTTTCTAGGACTAACAAGCTAACTTTGCATATTCCTTTTGGTAATTGAGTGTTTTGTTGCAGTGTATAACAGCACAATGTCATTAGTATATTGTATTCTTTCAATATATGACAGCAATTAGCATTTTACTAAAACATAAGCTGAGCAGTTATGGGCGCACGATTGAACCCTGGTAGGTGTAAAATTAGCATCTTTCATTTCCCCTGTCATTTTCAAAACTTTCTTCCATTAAGGTAGCTTTGCAACCACATTAACGTGTGTGAACAAAATCAAAGAGATATAAGCCTGGTAAGTAGACCTCTGTGATTTACTGTATCAAATGGCTTGGAGAGATCCAGGAATAGCCCAGAAAATACTTTGTGATTTTTTCGTGATGTATTCAGTAAAACTAAGGACAGCAGTATTTATGGACTAGCTTTTGTGAACTTTGCTGGGAGTTGTTTAGCAGTTTGGTTTTTATTATGTATTCAAAAAGCTGTTAATGGACAAAACATTGTAAAATATTTGCCAGAACGTTGAGAATGGCTGTTGGTCTGTGGTTGCATGGTTCATTTAAAGCCTTTTCGCATTGTGCTTTCCCAAGCTGTTATTTGTGGCTTGCCTGAAGGCTGTGAAGTGAAGAATGGTATGATATTTTTATTTTATTTGTTTGTTAACCAGGTAAACCCACTTGACACAACTTTCCTTTTCAGTGGTAACCTAGGAGTTCTGACTGGTTAATTGAGTTACTCGGAGTCACTCAGTAGACAAATGGAGGTAAAAGGAACCAAACCCTGTACCCTGTATTATAGGAAACACTTAATTAACACCATAGAGCTTTAATCCTTATAAAATAATCATTGAAATCATTGAGGTATGAAGTAATATAATGATCTCTTTGGGGTGACTAGACATGCACTTTAGAATTAGATGGCTCAAAGAACATGCATTTCTCAGTTTGGTAGATATGCCTTAGTCAAAGGTTGAATTATTGATGAGCGTTGTCCTAAGATCTTTAATAATGGTTGCATTTTTTTATGATTTCACCACTTATTGTATAACCATAATTTATCTCTTTTTCCCAATTTACTGGCACTAAAGGTGAGGTCATCATTATTGTATTTTGTACATAATGTAGGAACACAACAGCTGATTGCGTGCCTTTTTATCATAACACAAATCATTGCATAAGGAAGATGGCATATTTATATTATCGATACTTAGTAACTTAGAACTTTGTTAGAGATGCTGTGGCTTATTTTTGGGTCACAGGAGTCAAAGAGTCAAAGAAGAAGGCAAAGATTAATGTTTATGCTTGTTTTATATAATTTCCTTTTTATATATGTTTGTGAGGTCTTGACATTGATTATATGATTGTCTTAGTGTGTATGGCAATTATTTTTGTGGTAGTCATTTGAGAGTAAATGTAGTCACTTAAAGGTAAAATTAAAGTTAATGTTAGATATCTTAGTTACAATTATCAGTACATATTTTGGAGACAAATTGGAGATGTTAGGCATTTTTTATTGAAGTAATTATATTACTCGGTTTGCAGTCTTTGGCAAATTTAGTTATTCATAGCTCATTTCCAACTTTTATATCTGAGAAGAATGAACCAATAATCCACAGAAAAGCAAATGCAGGCCAAAGGACTCCACAAAGAAGAAGCGATAAATTCACTTTATTTATACAGCAGTAAAAGGTTAGCGCTTTTGTCCCTGAAACAAACAAGGAACTTCATCAGACAAATAAAAAGTGTTCCAACAGCTTTTTAAATCTTGTAACCTAAAGTGCAAGTGTAGTGACATCACAAACCACACCTCTAAACTCAACTAAACCACACCCCTGGTCCATGACATATATACAGCCCTGTTTAAGAGAAAATACCTGAATGAATGACTTGAGTATAAAATGTAATGAATAAGATAACATAGCAAACATTTTAAAATTGTAAACAAATATAAATACTAAATAGACACTATTAAAATGCATATTTAATAGACATAAATAAGCAAAAAAGCATGTTTTTGTCTGTTAAAAACCTAGTGCAAAAATACTTGTAAAATACTTAAAAAATCAAGTATTTACATAAAAGTAACTTGTATATATGTAAATGTATATAAAAATAAGGTGTCATCTATTTAAGGCTTTTAATTTTAAAACACATGAAATAGAAACAGCCTCATTCAACCCAGGCCAAACCTTGGCATGTAAGCACAACTGCCATATCAGTTATTGTCTTTCCAGTAGCAGTGGCCATGCACCACCCCCTGTTGTTCACTGCTACACTATCCAACACTATAAATCTAAAATTGTATCCACTGTTTTCTTTAACATGTTTTGCCAAGGAATTAAACTCACATTCATCTCTGATGTCCCTCATATGTTCCCCAATGTGGTGTTTCAACGTACATTCAGTTTTTCCTATGTATAAACACATGCATTGGGAACACTTAGCACAATAAACCACCTTTTCTGAGTTGCAAAAGAATTTACCCAAAATTTTGTAGCTCGTCCCATTAATATTAATTTCATTCACTGACAAAATATGTGGGCAAAACTGAAGTGACCCCCAGTGCACAGCCCCACTACCCACCTGATCCCTATCAAGATAGCTAGGTATCCCCCAGCATGACTTGTTTTGCGTTGTTGATTAACCAGAGCTTTACCTATTGAATAATGTACAGACTGACATTTATTTTTTTTTTTAATTTAGCAATTAATCTCTTATGTGAAAATGTCAAATGCTTTACCAAGGTCAAGATAAGCAGAATGCAGTATCAGCCCATCATCAAATGTTGCTGCTTCCACTTCAAATAATGCCAAGAACGAACATGCAAAATGTCACGTTACAGAAGACAATGCTATCTTATACCTTTATTCTGTTTATTCTTTTTTCAAGTGTTTTGGTTAGTTATTTCTATCTCTATACATATTTGCTGGTATCTATTAAGTGTTTGTGATTCTTATACTTATTTATAGTCTCCTGTGACTTCTCTCTGTCGACTGTATCACAGGCAGAAACAATGGCAGCAAAGGCATCAAATTATTTTCCCGCTCATAATGTATTATCGGAAGTAGTTGTCTAATATACACATTTATCTATACACACTGAGCAGAGTGGATGAGAGTTGTTGACCGCAACAGTTAGAGGAGATATGTAAGTATCCTGCTTTTTTTTTGATTATTTATACAGATTATTGTTTCTAACAATTAATATATAGCACTTTTATTGTCTGCTTTTTAGTCTTCAAGTGTATTTTATTGCTATTAACAAATCTGCACAAGTAACTGATTTGTCTGCAGTTAAAAGCATTCTGTATCTTTACAAATCTTTATCTGTTTAAAAACTTTCATTTGTTTTCTGTAGTGCTTACTGTCTGTCCCCACCCTCCCAGTTGGTGTCTTGCTCTTATACTTGGTGTCTTTGCAGTTGCCCGCCCCTACTGTAAATCTGATCTGTGACACTCCTCCCAGTCTAGTGTCATTAGCTCATTCTACCTAATACAGAGAGAACATTTGATAAGGCCTTCTGTTTCTCCTTTTTCCCTTTCAAAAAAAAGGGAAGAAAGAAACTAAAAAAAAAAAATATATATATATATATATATATATATATATATATATATATATATAGAGTATATTTCAGAGCATTTATTATAACTGTAATTGCCTTAATATTGCTACAACTCAAGTGCTGTAGGTTGCACTGCATCTGAAGTGTTTGTGTGTTTTAGCTGCTTTTCTGTATATATAGACTTCTCTGTTTCTTTAACTAAATAAGCTCTGCAAAGTTGTTTTATTGCATTCCTGCCTGTATTTCTGAGTTTTTTTTGCACTTTTAAAGTTTGTTTTTGCTTAGTTTAACTGATAGGCTACACACTCAAGTGTGCTAGCCAAATTAAAGCATTTACTGTGTTTCTGTACCTAATTTCTGCTACTCTGTAAAAAAAAAAAAAAAAAAAAAAAAAAAATCCTTCTTTCCCGCCTTTACTGAACTAGAATAGTCCAGTCTTCAGGTATTGCTGATCAATGGGCTGTGTCATAGTTCCTGCGTTGTCCATATCCTTATTTGGATAGGAGGAAGCTTCTTAGTTCACCAGTGAGAGTGGGGATCTCTGAGGGGCCTATCTGTCCCTTGAGGAGTGGTTCCAGCTCAGTGACCTGTAGCTTATTGGCCGTTTTGGGCCATTTCCTATCTCTTCTAACCCCCTGCTTTAAAGCCAGCTTTAGCGTGCTTTTGCACTTGAAATTTAAAGTTTGTCCTGTTTGTTGCATTTACCTGTTGAGGCTACACACTCAAGTGCGCTAGCCTATGTTACATATTTATTGCATTTTCCTGCTGTTTGTTGCAAAAAAAAAAAAGAAAAACAAAAAAAATTATCCTTGTTTCCCGCCTTTCCTGACCTAGAGTAGTCGAAATACAGGCGTTGCTGTATTCTGGACTTTTGGAAAGTTCCTGTGTTGCCCATTTCCTTTCTTGGATAAAGGGAGGCTTCTTTGTTCACCAGTGGCAGTGGGGAGCTTAGAGCAGCCTATCTATCCCTGGAGGAGTGTTCCCAGCACAAGAATCTGGCAGTCTATTGGCTGTTTTGGGCGAATTTCTAGCTCTTTCAAGTCCCCCTGTATAAAACCTGCTTTGGTGTGGCTTTTGCGCTTGTTACTACTCAGCCAAGCTCCTCGTGGTCCTGCAGAGTGGTGCTAGGAGCAGAGAGGCCAAAAGAGTGACTGCTAACCTGATAAAAGTGTTTTTTTTCCTGCTACTACCTGTGCGACTGTCCGATCTAGCTAAACTGCAAGTATTTCTGCTTCTTGAACTGTTTTAAACTGTTTAAAGTTGTTTTTGCACCGGCACTTTTAAAGTTTGTCCTGTTTGTTGCATTTACCTGTTGAGGCTACACATTCAAGTGCGCTAGTCTGTGTTACATATTTATTGCATTTTCCTACTGTTTGTTGCAAAAAAAATATATATATATCCTTGTTTCCCGGCTTTTCTGACCTAGAGTAGTCCAAATACAGGCTTTGCTGTATTCTGGACTTTTGGAAAGTTCCTGTGTTGCCCATTTCCTTTCTTGGATAAAGGGAGGCTTCTTTGTTCACCAGCGGCAGTGGGGAGCTTAGAGCAGCCTATCTATCCCTGGAGGAGTGTTCCCAGCACAAGAATCTGGTAGTCTATTGGCCGTTTTGGGCCAATTTCTAGCTCTTTCAAGTCCCCCTGTATAAAACCCGCTTTGGCGCGTTTTTTTGTGCTTGTTACTACTCAGCCAAACTAAGTGGTGCTAGCAGCAGAGAGGCTAAAAGAGTGACTGCTAACCTGATAAAAGTGTTTTTTTCCTGCTACTACCTGGGCGACTGTCCGATCTAGCTAAACTGCAAGTATTTCTGCATTCTTGAACTATTTTAAACTGTTTAAAGTTGTTTTTGCACCTGCACTTTTAAAGTTTGTCCTGTTTGTTGCATTTACCTGTTGAGGCTACACACTCAAGTGCGCTAGCCTGTGTTACATATTTATTGAATTTTCCTGCTGTTTGTTGCAAAAAGAAAAAAAAAAAAAAAGAAAATTATCCTTGTTTTCCCGTCTTTCCTGACCTAGAGTAGTCCAAATACAGGCTTTGCTGTATTCTGGACATTTGGAAAGTTCCTGTGTTGCCCATTTCCTTTCTTGGATAAAGGGAGGCTTCTTTGTTCACCAGTGGCAGTGGGGAGCTTAAAGCAGCCTATCTATCCCTGGAGGAGTGTTCCCAGCACAATAATGTGGTAGTCTATTGGCCGTTTTGGGCCAATTTCTAGTTCTTTCAAGTCCCCCTGTATAAAACCCACTTTAGCACGGCTTTGTGCGATTTTGCGCATAGCGCAGCATCGGGCAACACCACTTAATTGGGTTTAAACCATTCTCGGCTCCACAAAGTCTGCTCTTCAATTTTTCCCTTAAAACTGATCTAGTTCTCATAATAAACATCCTATTCCTACTCTGAAGCCTGGCACTTGCTCACTAAAGCAATTATATAAGTCAGCACTAAAAAATTAAAAGCACTACACCCTCCCAAACTCCCCTTGAGTACCTTGTTCCCCATTGGCCCTTTTTTCAATTATAAAGGAATTCCCAATACTATTCTAGCATGTCCAAAGGTCAGTTGTCAATCTCCTCTCCGGTCCAGCTGGTGAATCTGGGAATCTTGAGGCAATGTTACAACTGCCTCATGTACACAGACAGCCCTCTCCTCCTCCCAACAAATTCCAACGCATGTGAGAGATGCAACCATATAGCCAAACTGAAGGCTAAGCTCTCTCAACTCAGTACTGGCATTACCAGTCAGGAGGAGAAGGAAACCACACTCACTACAATTCCAGTCTCACATAGACCAACCACAACAGCAAACCAAACACATAAACACACAAAAACATACTCGGAGGCTCTAAATAAAAATCTGCCTAAGCAACAGAGACCTCCAAAGCAGACACCCAAGAAACCGCTACCCCAAAACAAAACACATGCAACACATAGCTCACAAAGCCACAGCCCTTAAGGCTAAACAACACACCTGATACACTTGTAATAGGTGACTCTATCGTCAGGCACACTGACGTCCCGCTCACCAGGCTGAACAAGGAGAAGGTCATGGTGAGCTGCCTGTTGGGCTCTAGGATCCACCACATAACACAAGCACTCAGGTCACTCCAAGGCAAGTACAAATATGACTCAGTCATTGTCCATGCTGGTGTGAATCACCTGAGATGTACCTCCCTGGACTACATGAAAAGAGACATAGAGGAGTTCTCTGAGCATGTAGCCCAGGCCGGTATGACCCTGACCTTGAGTAGCATCTTACCCTCACCAAGAATGATGCCACAATATGAAGACAAGATGATCAATTTCAACAATTGTTTTAAGTATTGGTGTCATTCAAAGGGGGTCCAATGCCTGTCAGCCTGGGATGACATGCTCGACAAGCCATGATGCTTCACTAGGGATGGCTTGCACCTGTCACCCCTGGGCTTTTGGATATTGGCAAAGGCTCTTGCCACCCCCATAGTGCCTTTTTTAGGCAAGGCTCAAAAGACAAACCCACCTCCATAGGTATCACAAGGGATAAGAAACTAAGAGTAATGCTACTCAATGCTAGAAGTCTCAACCTCAAGATGCACGCACTCAAAATTCTCCTTAGCATGGAGAACATCGATATCTGTGCAGTAAAAGAAACCTGGTGCTAGGCTCCCAAGAGCACCCCAGCACTACCAGGTTATACCTCATACCATGTTTTTCAGCCCCAAAACTTGGACCGAACCACAAAAGGAGGGGGAGTATCAATATTCGTCAAAGATACCCACACCTCCAGGTTGGTGGCACAGCACGAAGCATCAGAGACTATCCATGTGCAACTAACAGTGGGTAAAACTGCCTTCCAGTTTATAGCCTGCTACAGACCACCCTCCCAAACCCAGGAACTGCACTCGGCCTTCCTGAGAACACTGGAAAATATGAAGGTCTCTCCAAACACCATTATATTGGGCGACTTCAACTACCCAAACATAGACTGGGAGCATTACTCTAGCTCCAACACCCTATCCCAAAGGTTCCTAGAATTTATAAACTCAAATGCTATGGGACAACTTGTTACCACTCCCACAAGAGGGGAAAACATACTGGACCTGATCATCACCAACATGAGGACTCTATGCTCCGGACCAGAAGTGTATCCCTCACTGGTAAGATCAGACCATAAACTAATCTCACTAGATATTCACATCCCGACCCCAGCCCCTGCCCAGAAAACCACAGTGAAAAACTTCTCTAAAGCAAATGTCACACTCCTCAAAACCGAGGTGGAATTCTTCAAATCCCCCGGGCCTGTGGAAAATACAGCCCAGACCACAGAATCCTTTATAAACGCATTCTATGAACACCTTCAGGAATGCATGGATCATGCAATCCCAAACAAAACCAAGACCCAATCCTCCAAAGGCAGGCGTCCTGTCTGGTGGACCCCAGCCATAAACAAACTATACAATAGAAGGAGGAAGCTACTACATGATAGAGCAAAATCACAAAAAGGGAAGGCATCTCTGATCAGTATTAGCAAAAAACTACGGGCACTCATAAAATCGTCTAAGGCCAGCTTTGAGAGAAAAATTGCAGAGGACACTAAGGATAATCACAAGGCTTTCTTTAGTTATGTTAGGAACCTGGGTGGGAATTCCCAGATATGCTCAGAATTAGTCCAAAATGACAAAAAATACACCGAACCCACAGACATTGCCAACATCCTAGCTGACAGGTTCAGTGCAAACTTCTCCCCCCCTTCCCCATCAAAAGGGCAAATATCTATCCCAGCAGAGTGCTGCCCCCCTGACATCTCAGATGCTCAGGTAAGAGCCGCCCTCTCCAAAGCAAAAAACACAGCATCAGTGGGACCAGACGGTATCCTGGGCTGCGTCCTACATGAACTCCAAGAAGAACTAAACCAAACATAAAACTACTGTTCAATCTCAGCCTTACTACAGGATATGTACCCAAAGAGTGGAGTACAGCAACAGTGGTCCCTCTCCACAAAGGTGGTGCCTCAACGGATCCTGGAAACTATTGCCCCATAAGCCTGACTAGCTTGGTCTGCAAAGCTATGGAAAGGATCATCATGGACCTCATAAATAAAGATATTGGGGACCTATAGACACTGGATCCTACCCAGTTTGGCTTTGTTAAGGGCAGATCCTGCCTCTTAAACCTGGTTGATTTCTTTGAAACAGTCACCAAGGCCATTGACGAGGGGAAGGTGGTCCACACAGCCTACCTGGACCTCGCAAAAGCCTTCGATACAATACCCCACTCAGGCATTATAGATAAGCTCACCAGCTTAAATATAAACCCCTATGTCACTAGATGGGCTGCAAACTGGCTCAAGGACAGAACCCACATGGTTAGAATTGCTGGAGCCGTGTCAGACTCCAAACCAGTTACAAGTGGCATCCCACAAGGCTCAGTCCTGGGACCTCTCTTGTTTGGTATATATTTCTCGGAGGTACAGGCCAACATGGAAGGACTGTGGCTGACCAAGTTCGCAGATGACTGCAAACTGGGCGCCATAGTCGACTCTCCAGCCGACACAAGCATCTTCCAAAAGGCACTCATAGAAACAGACAACTGGTGCCAGAGCCATGGCCTCAAGCTAAACGCCAAAAAGTGTATAGTCATCCCCTTCAGCAAAAACAAAGTGCCCACAAATTACCACATAGATGGTAATCCATTAAGTACGGAAGAAGTAATTAGGGACCTGGGGACCCAAGTTGATAGCAATCTCTCATTCGACAACCACGTGGTCAAAGTGGTTAGAAAAACATTTTATATATCCCACCTAATCATGAAGGGATTCACATCTAGATCAGGGGAGGTCATCATGCTTCTTTACTCATCCCCCATCAGGCCCATAATTGAGTACAATGCCCCTTTTGGGATGTACCTTACCAGACACCTGCAGCAACTGGAAAGACCCCAAAAGTACCTCACCAAGAGGATCAAAGGGCTCAAACAGATGCCATATGCTGCCCAGTTAAAGAAACTCCAGCTCTACTCAGTGGCATACCGCCTGCTCAGAGGTGATCTGTGCCTGACGTATAAAGCCTGATGTATAAAGCCATGTCCAACCCGGAATTAATGGACATGCTGCACCTCAGAAAATCCAAATCCCATCGAGTTACGCACTTGAGAGACTTGAACCTCAGCACTGAAATAAATAGGACATGCTGGAGGGACAGATTCATAACCCAGAGGCTCCCTTCACTCTGGAATAAAATCCCAGTCCAGGTTAGGCAGAGTCCCTCATTGACTCTCTTCAAGAGGAATCTTGATGAGTGGATGGGAGATCGAAGATTTACTCCGGGTATCACTTCTGTTTCACTGTTAGACAGAGGCACAGTATACTAACCTCAAAAAAGGGCATAGCAAAATTCATTTAAAATGGGTGGCGAAAGCCAAACATACTCTGGCTAGGCTTGTAAATGCCCTAGGGCAGATAGCCTAGTATGAACCTATGAACCTAATATGATTATACCCCCATGGCTTTGGCACCATTTTGAAACAGAATGGAATGAAAGCAATGATATTTATTGGGTATACTTCCTTAAGCAGTGTTTTGAAATAGCATAGGCTAGTAGGTGTAGTAAAATTGCCTAGAAAGACTGTGGGAAATGATTATAGTGTGAAACACCGGTGACTAAAATATCCTGGAATCAGATTTTATTAAACCAGTTTTCAATTTACCATACAGTCCTCCTTTTTGTTAAAGCATTCTATAAATCTTTCTATGTTATTTGTAGACAGGGCCATTTATAAGTGTTGAGGGTTTTATGTGATATTCTCATCCTATGTTATATGAGCATCTTTATTTTTCCTAATTTCTAGAGCTTTTACTATATTATATTTATTTTTAATTGTCTCTAATCTTGTAATGGCATCATTATATCCCCTACCAGATGTCCATTTGGATTTATGAAATCTAGGGCCTGCAATTTCATGTTTAGTGTTTCTCTCCATAAAATTAATTGAAAACACAACATTTACATTGAATTCTCTGTTTCATCCATCAAATCACTGCTTTCAGTCCCTATGCCAGGAGTAAACAGATATGGAAGGATTCTTCATTGTTTCTTATTCAATACAGTTGTCTCAAAACTGAGGTTACCCTTCTATATTGCTAGCTCCATAACACAGCAAATTATCCAGAATCCATCTGCTTGTCCAGCACTAAATAACATTCTATACAACTACATTCTTAGTTGGTCTTTATGATCCAATGAACAAAAACTACTGTCTGTCCACAAACCTATCAAATCTGTTGGCCATTGTCTGTACTCATACCATGTTGCTAAAGCCTGGAACTCCCTATCTGTATCCATCAGTTCAATACCCTCTATCCCATCCTTCAAAATCATGCTGAAAGACTTCCTAGATACAAGTTGGCTCTGCTCTTGCTCAGCACCTAGATAAACTATATCTCTAAAGATAAACAAAAACATATTCATACTTTACATCTCCTTACTCTCCCTTCTTCACTCACTTCCTTACTTCTATCAATTTGTCTTCCCTGGCTTTCTCTCTAAATATACCACAAGCCTGCTTTTCTCTCACTTCATATTGCAATTCCGGTCTGTATAATACTAATATAGCTTTAAGGTTAGGGTTTAAGGTTAAAAGCTTAAGCTTTTAGTTTCATTTGTGATCTGCTGAAATCCCTAATAAGTATTTCAGACATGACTGATATTAAATTCATCATTCACTCTCCGTTTATGACAATTGCCTACAAAGTTGTTATCTTTGTTGCATGAACATTTGCTTTTGTGTATTTTTGTATATAGCCTACGTATATAGTATCTGAAGCATTGAGATGAATTATCTGTAGTTTCATAAATCAAAACTTTTCTTGCTAACTGAACAGTACCAAATTAAAAAGCCCACATTTCATGTGTCTAGTTCTTTGTCTTAACCAGTTACATACATGTTTGAGTTGCACTGCATAATATATTGAAAAAGAAATGCAGGTCTTAAGCCCTCAATTTTTTTGAGGGCAAGTGAATATTTTTCTGAACTCACCTTAAATGTATTATCCCTTATTCTTGAGCTGTCCATTTGAATTAGTTTCTATGTAATTTATTTTCCTTAATATGACCCTTGCCTTTTTCACCTAATAGTTTTATACTCATTTTACCTATAAGGCTTAAATTACAATGTAAAAGGTGGCCATATTCTCCTTTAACGTATTTTATCTATCTGCATCATATAACTTCTTGTGGCAGGGCCGGTTGTCTATATCAACATCTACTTTGCCGGTAGCTAGAATTTGTTGACCATTTTAGTTTTATATAGTTTGTATCCTTTTGATTATTTGAATCATCATGATGTAACTATCTACTTCTCTCAGTCATGAAAACATTCATTCCCTTATCTCACCACATTCATTGTTCTTCAGACACTCCCAATTTCCTCCCCAGTTCTTGTAATTTGTTTAGCCTTTCATAGAAATAAGATTTAGAAGTCCAAACTCTATTTGCTGATCTAATGTTACCTTTCCACCACCATGAAATTATTTTCAGTAAAGAAAACTGTTTCATATCAATTTCTTTCATTTTTATTTAGTGTATAATGTGACCTAAAATAATGACATTTGTTTTCCTAGTTATGTTTTATTTATTAGTAAAAAAAAAAAAACAGAAGACACCCTTATCAATATAGTAGAATCTAGTTGTGTTTTTCATCCCATGGCTTGGTTCTAGTGAATTATTTCCACTGACAGAACTTTGTATAAGACTATGACCTTGATTCCAAAAGACTTGCTCTCAGCGTAAGTGACCATTTACACTGAGAATAGGCTGAAAGTAGGTGTTTTGGAATCTGGTCCCCATAGTAGGTCTGATTATAGACAGGCCTTACTCTGAAGTAAGTCACTTACACAGAGATCAATTCTTTCAAAATCAGGGCAGACTTATACTGACAGCAGCTCTTTTGGAATCTGGCCCTATATCTAATGTTATTACCTGCCAAGGAGGAAACCATTTCTGATTCTTCGAAAGTATTAGCAATGCTGTCTAGAAGAAGGACATTCAAATCCACAAGGGAACAAGAGTAGTTTCTTCCATTGAACAACTACTTATCTACATAAGTGGCCATGTTCTCAGTCTGTTGTACAATCCCTGCATTCTCAGGTTGTATTCTGTCACATATGTTAGTATTGTCTCTTTCTCTAATACTCAGTTGCTGAGGAGTACAAATGCAACTCACCTTTAACAGTCTAGTAAGGTGACTCCCTGAAAGTTCTTCATGTGTCTAGAATATTTGCTTTTGATTTTTATTTATATTTTGCCTTCTTTCACTCATTCCACTATGCATTTGTTTTTCTTTGAATCAGATTGATACAGTGTACTCCTCGTATTCTTTGCATCTTAATTCATCGCATTAGTTGCATCCCCCTTGTCATTGCTAGATCATGAATTCTGTACCCACCACTTTATAGGCACATAGACCTGACTGAATATCAAAACAGCAGTGTTCATCCCAAGGCACTCTACTATCAGTTACCACATCAGCATCAATTTGTGTTAAAACTTGTAGAAAGTAACCAGAGGCTTTACTTTCAACTCTAGCCATCATTTCTATATTGAGAAAAAAATATATCTGGTGACCAAAAATAACTATGTTTTCCAGCTAATGTTTCAATCAAAATGACCTATCTGAAGCACTTAATGCAATATGCAGTTAGTAAATTCCCTGAATTTAAAGAAGCACTTGCTGCTGGAAGTTGTGCTTTGTATTAATATTCATAATGGTCACAGATCACCTAGAAAAAACACCAAGAGTGACTTTATACGAGACTATTAGAAAAATAATTGCCACTATTGTATATCCAGTGATATGCAGGCAATATTAAAAAAAGGAAGGAAACCACATTATTCCTATTGTCTGGAGGGGTCTATATTACCGTTTTGAAAGGCATTTCCATCGAACACCTTTTCATTAACGCATAAACAGCACAGTTCCAAAACTTCGAATGGCCACTTCAGCAAATTTTTCCCAGGGAGAAAAACACTTGGCCGTTGTCGGGAATTTGTCCTTTTCTCCACTGTAGTCCAATCGGAGTTGGTATATTTAGTTAAGGGGGTGTGGGGGGGCAAAGCCCCCCCCAACTTCGCAGGATCTGGGAGTTTGGTGTTTATTTGGCCAATAGATTTTTTCCCTCTGGGAAAAACTTTGCTGAAGTGGCTGTTCGGAGTTTTGGGAGTTCGCTGTTTCTGTATTGATGAAAAGGCGTTCGATGAAAACGTCTTTCGATCAGGTAATATAGACCCGTCTGGAAATGTGGATCAAATTAATCTTCACATATATGGAATCTAGCATGTAAACTCTCTAAAGGTGCACCTGATGCCAATAAAAAAAGTATTAAGCCAGAAAGCTAAAATAATGAGTACCTTGTTTTACTCATAAGCTTAGTGTTGGTTTCATATCGGTAGACTGCTTTAGAGCATATGCTGTCCACTTCAGTTCGCATCTCTTCTAGACAGTTAACATGTTACACAGGAGTACCTGAGATGTATATTTTACAGACAGGAGCAGCTAAGATGAGGAAATGTCCAAATCACCAGTATTGTCGTTAGTGATTAGTGTATTATTTAACTGACAGCATGATTCATAATCTCTAGCATTGTTGTTAATTTATTTTGCTGTTGTGCACCATTCTCAGTGTAGCAGGAGTGGAATGGTGACCAATGCACCCTAAAAGATGGAACTGGTGTCAGATGTTCACCTCCAGAACTATTCCCTACAGGGAATACCTTGTACATGGGTATTACACAACACCCTCCATAGCCCCAAAAGAAGTATGGAGGCAGCTTTTCAAAAGTTTAATAATCAAACCAAACACATTAATTATGTAGGGCTTTTATTACCCCATAAATGAATGAGATAATTGCATGACCAGTTACACAAATGTAAAATGCCTCCTTTACCTTGTTAACACGAAATGCCGAGAGGAAACAGTAAAACCCTCTACCTAAGGTAATACTGTATTCGATACTAACATGCCATCCATACCACCTCAAACATCTTGCTCTCCTTAGTCAAATCAGAACCCAGGGCAGGCTTGTTACCATAGTAACCCAAGGCAGCCTTGTTAGCCATAGTAACCCAAGGCAGCCTTGTTAGCCATAGTAACCCAAGGCAGCCTTGTTAGCCATAGTAACCCAAGGCAACCTTGTTAGCCATAGTAACCCAAAGCAGCCTTGTTAACCATAGTAACCCAAGGCAGCCTTGCTAGCCATAGTAACCCAAGGCAGCCTTATTACCATAGTAACTCAAGGCAGCCTTGTTAGCCATAGTAACCCAAGGCAGCCTTGTTAGCCATAGTAACCCAAGGCAGCCTTGTTAGCCATAGTAACCCAAGTCAGCCTTGTATACAACACATAGAGTTCACAGACTTCAAAAAGAGTGACTACGCTTAAATAAATCACTACAAAATGATACTACACTTAAAAAAAAAAAACAATATATGACAGCAAGTGGTCTACAGGACTCTTAATAACTACCTCTTTAAATATGTTCCTATTCACCACAATTAAAGTGGGGAAATTCAGAAAATTGTCACTAGTGATTGAACAACAAATAAGCAGACTGCACTAGTTACCCTTGGTCACTAACAAAACTGTCCACCCTAAAAAACAGCATAACATACTGCATTACTGCACATACTCACGCACACACGCACACACGCACACGCACACACGCACACACGCACACACACACACACACACACACACACACACACACACACACACACACACACACACACAGATTTACTGAAGTTAATCTGAAATTCAGTAGAGCAACATCAAAAGCGTTGACCACAAAAGGTTGAAAAAAAACATCGACACCCAGCTGCACATGATCTAAAGAATAACCTTGGACAATGCAAAATAAATCTAGTCTTTTCTGCAGGGGGAAAGCCTCCGTGTAATCCCATTGTAGAGTGATGTACCCTCATACAACTGCTAATTATATATACAGACACCAAGATCACACAATCATCTGTTTTGTCAACCAAAGTGTGTTAACAATGTGGAAATCAACATTTGGGAGTTTCACTTATTAAGGAGCTTAAAAGCACTTCTCTCTCTGTCTCTCTCTCTCTCTACATACATACATATATATATATATATATATATATATATATATATATATATATATATATAAATGGATAAATATTGGATAATATGGATATTATCGTGGTTTATCTGTGTAATAAACTGAATTATTTGTCTCAGAAGACCAGATTACTTGGATTTTTTACACATAGAAGGTTATTTCTCACTCTGTCAACGCTTGCTTGAGTTATTTATCCATTTACTTATCTTTTTTATAAGCAAGCGTGCTGTGGCAGTAACCAGCATTTTTAATTTACCTTTCAACGATATATATATATATATATATATATATATATATATATATATATATATATATATATATATATATATATATATAGCAAAAAAAACTATCACCAGGTAGAGACTTATGCATAGGATGGGAGATACCTGGGTGATCCAATTAGATAAGAACAACTCTGGAGCCAGAATTAGATATCAGTGCTTTCGTTCACATTTTTATTTTACTTTACATCGAACTTCACAACAGATTTCTGATGATGATTGATGTAAAATAAAATAAAAATGTGAACAAAAGCGCTCAAATCTAATTCTGGCTCCAGAGTGGTTCTTCTTATCTAATCGGATATATATATATATATATATATATATATATATATATATATATATATATATAGGTTCATAGGTTCATAGGTTCATACTAGGCTATCTGCCCTAGGGTATTTATAAGCCTAGCCAGAGTGTGTTTGGCTTTCGCCACCCATTTTAAATTTATTTTGCTATGCCCTTTTTCGAGGTTAGTATACTGTGCCTCTGTCTAACAGTGACACAGAAGTGATAGCCGGGGTAAACCTACGATCTCCCATCCACTCATCAAGATTCTTCTTGAAGAGAGTCAATGTGGGACTCTGCCTAACCTGGACTGGGATTTTATTCCAGAGTGAAGGGAGCCTCTGGGTTATGAATCTGTCCCTCCAGCATGTCCTATTTATTTCAGTGCTGAGGTTCAAGTCTCTTGAACGCATAGCTCGATGGGATTTGGATTTTCTGAGGTGCAGCATGTCCATTAATTCCGGGTTGGACATGGCTTTATACGTCAGGCACAGATCGCCTCTGAGCAGGCGGTATGCCACTGAGTAGAGCTGGAGTTTCTTTAACCGGGCAGCATATGGCATCTGTTTGAGCCCTTTGATCCTCTTGGTGAGGTACTTTTGGGGTCTTTCCAGTTGCTGCAGGTGTCTGGTAAGGTACATCCCAAAAGAGGCATTGTACTAAATTATGGGCCTGATGAGGGATGAGTAAAGCGGCATGATGACCTCCCCTGATGTGAATCCCATCATGATTAGGTGGGCTATATAAAATGTTTTTCTAACCACTTTGGCCACGTGGTTGTCAAATGAGAGATTGCTATCAACTTGGGTCCCCAGGTCCCTAATTACTTCTTCTGTACTTAATGGATTACCA